>NW_005871701.1:31112-118814 GCF_000147115.1 Myotis lucifugus | reverse complement strand
CCCTCCGCACTCCTCCAGTGCTCCGCATCCCATGCCTTCCAGTCAACGTCAGATTTCTTCCCTTGCTGCCTCCATTTCTTCAACAGCCATTCTTTTTATTTTAAAGAAACATTACATGTTTTTGTTTGACGATCACCAGCATTCCAAACATGGGAAATAAAATCCCGTAGCCCTAAAACAGCATCCACCAGCATGACTTGATCTTGTCCAGTCCTATCTGCCGCTCGCTGCACACGAATGTCCTTTCATGATTGTAATCCGCACAAATGCTATTTTGTGTCCTGAAATTTTTTACGTCACCTAATTTTGTAAGCCCGCCTGTGGATGGACTCAGCATCATTTCTTTATGAATGGCACTGCGGTTGTTTAACCAGGCCCTGATTGTTAGGCCTTTGGGTGTTTTCCAGTTCTTTGCTATGTATTCATTCATGATTTCACCCCCTCCTTTTGGGCCCGCCTCCTGCCAGCCTATAAAAACTGCCCTCTTAAAGGTCACTGCCATGGGTCTTCCCTCCAAACCTAGCAGCCTCTTCTCAATCCTTGACTGAGCCCTTGTCCTGACTTTAATGGAACTTGGCCTTATTAACCACCCTCACCGCCACCTACCAGCCCATCCATCAAACCGTTGGTGAAATTCCAGGCTCCCTTCATTGGCTTTTGTTTTTCTCTTTTTTAAATCTTCTTTCTTCCAAATACATGTTTACATTTTCATTGTAAAAGAATAAAACAACTAATACTTAGGTAATATAGAAAGTAAAAATACATTATATTTGAATGGAACTGAATTATGAATTCTATCATTCAAAAAGAATACAAAAGCACACCTATCTATATAAATTATGAAGCAGTATAATAAAACTAAACCCATATCATACCTACCTCACAACTCAAGAAATATAACACCATTGATTCCGTGGAACCTTCCTCTGTGGCCCTCTGTGGGTCATCCCACTAAGACACTCTGGCTTGGTTTATTTTATCATGCTCTGAATTAGTTTTAATCACCTGCAGTTTTGAAGGGGTAGTATCCAGCGGTTCTCAACCTGTGGGTCGCGACCCCTAAAAATACACCCTGCATATCAGATATTTACATTACGATTCATAACAGTAGCAAAATTACAGTTATGAAGTAGCAACGAAAATAATTTTATGGTTGGGGGTCACCACAACATGAGGAACTGTATTAAAGGAGTCGAGGCATTAGGAAGGTTGAGAACCACTGAAGGACTGTTGTTTCTTTCCAATTCTGTGCCTTTAATTTATTGTTATTCTTTCCAGTTTGCTTCCAATTTTGCTAGGACCTCCAATATAATGTCAACTAGAAGCAGGAATAGCAGGCATCCTTGACTTGTTGAACATAAAATAAATGCTTCTAATGGTTTTTCGTAACGATGACTGCTACAGGTTTTTGGTACATGCTCTTTAATAGGCTAAGGACGTTTCTTTTTTATTTCTAGTTTAGTGTTAAATTTTACCAAATGCTTTTTCTACATCTGTTGAAATGATGTTATGGGTTTTCTTTTTTCATCTGTGAATGCTATAAATTACATTAATATTTTTATGTTAAACTTTCTTTGTATATCTGGGATAGAGTCAAATGGGGCATAATATAATATCTTTTTTTTTATAAAGTACTGAGTTTGTTTATATGTTGAACAAGGTATCAACATCTATGTTCATAAGTGATATTAACCTGCATTTTTTTCTCATACTATATTTGTCTGTTTTGGAATTAGAATTTTACTAACCTCACTGAATACGTTCAGAATGTTTTTCCTTCCTTAATCTCTAAGAAAAGGTGGCTTAAAATTGGAATTGATGCTTTCTTGAATATTTGGTAGATCATTCCTATACAACCTTCTGGGCCTGGTATCCTCTTTGTAGGAATAATGTAAATGACCTATTTAGATTGTGTTTCTGGCTGTGTGTAAGTGACCAGATGCCTGGACTAGGACCAGGTTATGTCTGTTCCCTGCATACTCATTAATAATGCCTCTTTTCACTTTCAAAGATCTCCTTGTTCAGATAATAAAATATGTGGTTTTTGTGTGTATTGGACGATATAGGTTTTTCTCTTTCTTCTTGAATTAGTTTTGGCAAATTATGTAATATTGTCTAGTTTGTCTGCTTCAAATTTATTGGCATAAAGTTGTTTGTAATTTTCTCATTTTAAAAACTCTCCTGTGCCAAACCGGTTTGGCTCGGTGGATAGAGCATCGGCCTGCGGACTGAGGGGTCCCGGGTTCGATTCCGGTCAAGGGCATGTACCTTGGTTGTGGGCACATCCCCAGTGGGGAGTGTGCAGGAGGCAGCTGATCGATGTTTCTTTCCCATCGATGTTTCTAACTATCTATCTCTCTCCCTTCCTCTCTGTAAAAAATCAATAAAATATATTTTTAAAAAAATAATAAAAAAAAATAAAAACTCTCCTGTGCCCTGGCCAGTGTGGCTCAGTTGGTTGGAGCGTAGTCCTGGGCACCAAAGGGTGGCAGATTGATTCCTGGTCAGGGCATATACCCAGGTTGCGGGTTTGATCCCCAGTCGGGGCGAGTATGGGAGGTACTGATATCTCTCACATCGATGTCTGCCTGCCCGTCTGTCTCTCTCCCTTCCTCTCTCTCTAAAATCAATTAAAAAACAGAAACTCGGGTGAAGATGAAAAACATACATACAAAACTCTGCTGTAGCTTTCAATATATCACTTTAAAACTCTCTAACATTGTTTATTTGCAACTTTTTTCTTTACCTTGATCAATATTACCTACGTATTTTCCATTTTTATTAGTCTTTTTTATGTACACATTTCACATTTGACTTTATTGACTCTCTCTACTGTTTATTTTTTATGTCATTAATTTTTGTTCATGTTTATTGTTTTCATCTTTCTACTTTCTTAGAATTTATTCTGCTGCTCTTTTTAAAAAAATTTCCTATTATCTATCTTTGATAGATAATCAGTTTTGAATCTTTTCTTTTCTAATATATGCACTTAAGGCTATATATTTCCTTGTAAGTGTTGTTAAAGTTGAATTCTGTAAGGCTTTTTTTTCTTTATTGAATATACATATCATAAAATGCATGTATCTTAAGTCTATAGTTTTATGAGTTTCGGCGAATGTAAACAACCATGCTCCAAGATATAGGATATTTCCATCAGCCCAGAAGGCTCCGTGGGGCCCGTGTTGGATCCATCTTCCCTTCGTCACCAGCTCATTAGTGTGAGGACTGTGAGAGGCCAGACGTTCATCTAAATGGAAGCATTCAGTATTCTCTTTAGAGGGCAGCTTCTTTCATCAGCGTGTACTGCGTATATTAGTTCATTTGCTCCTTTTTATCCCTGAGGTTATTCCATTATATGGATGGATATGCACTATTTGTTTATCCAGTCTCTGCTGATGTTTGTTTGGATTGTTTTCAGTGTTTGGCTACTATGAATAAAGCACCTATGAACATTCTTATACAAGTCTTCTGTGGACATAGTAAACTTTCATTTCTCTTGGGTAGTGGAAATTGAGAATGGAGATCATTCTCAATCTCAGAGAAAATGTGTTCATCAACAAAAAATTAAGGTCAATGGGGCGGGGGGGGGGGAAGGAGATATATGTACTACTATGTGTAATACTTTAAACAATAAAAAAAAATTAAAAGACATCCAACCTGTGTGGTTTAGTGGTTGAGCATCAACCTATGAACCTGGGGGTCACATTTCGATTCCCGGGCAGAGCACATGCCTGGGCTGTGGTCTCGATCCCCAGTAGGAGGGGCCGTGCAGGAGGCAGCTGATCAATGATTCTCTCTCATCATTGATGTTTCTCTCTCTCCCTCTCCCTTCCTCTCTGAAATAAAAAAAAGACTTGGACCGCCCTAGCTGGTTTGGCTCAGTGAATAGAGTGTTGGCCTACGGACTGAAGGGTCCCAGGTTCAATTCCGGTCAAGGGCACATGCCCGGGTTGTGGTCTCGATCCCCAGTGGGGTTGTGCAGGAGGCAGCCAATCAATGATTCTCTCTCATTATTGATGTTTCTAGCTCTCTCTCCCTCTCCCGTCCTCTCTGAAATTAATAAAAATATATTTTAAAAAAAGGCACTGGTATTACTTTTATACCATCCTAGTGACTTTGCTTTTTAAATGAATGGAAAATGATGTACAGTTTGTTTGTTTTTTTAATCCTACTGGAAGATATATTTTTATGAGAGAGAGAGAGAGAGAGAGAGAGAGAGAGAGAGAGAGAGACATGATGGTTGCCTGCTGTAGACACCCTGACTGGGGATTGAACCTGAAACCTAGGTATGTGTCCTGACTAGGAATTGAACCTGAAACTTTTTTGGTGGACAGGATTGATGCTCCAACCAACTGAACCGCCTGGCTACAGTGCAATGTACAACAAGTATGTCAAACTCGCGGCCCACAACGAATATTTTTGCAGCCCAGCCAATACAATGGTATGTAAGAAACGTTTTAATAAAAATGTCTTAATTTTTGTAACTTAATTACAATATCCTGTTATACATAATTATTAATAACGAACTACATCGTTCGCTAATGACCGATTACTATAATCGTGTTGCATTCATTTCCCTTATGCGCCTTACGGGCAGGCGCACCATTTCTCTCCACTAATAGTAGCAGCGAATATTTTAGCAGCCGATTGCCACGTCATTAGTCTTGTCCTGACTTGTTTGGTGTGTGCAACAGGAATTATTTCACTTTCGGAGAGCAAGAAAAATAGGTTTATTTGCGTTATGCTTATTAATTTGTGCAGTTATTCAGTGTCTGGTAAGTTGATGTTCAAGAAAAATATTAATTTTTATTAAAATGTTCTATTGTTTTATGGTAACGATTACTCATTTATTTCAGCCCTTTGTATTCAGCATGTCGCTATCAAAATAAACCTACATTTCTATGAAAATTGAAGCTTTTGTTTTTTTGCGGCCCACATAAACTTAAAACTTGTGTATTTGGCCCGTGTTAGCCTTTGAGTTTGACATGCTTGATGTACCGTTTTACTATGTGGCCACTGGTTGTTTTTGTTTTAAATGTTGGCCTTGTTTTTTCATACAGTTTTTCGGGAAAAAGGACTCAGATGCAAAGTCAGCTCCTGCTTCCCCTGTTCATGTTAGACACGGCCAGGGGTGTAGAGAGGGAGCTGTGGTTAGTGGTGCACCTGTGATTTCATTGCTTTCTTGTTTGGAATTGGAAAGGCGAGGTCTTCGTGTAGCTATCCAGTAAGTTTTATGATGTGGTATTTTCATTATTATTTAGTTCTAGTTCTTAAAAATGTTTACATTAAGATTTTTTTCTTTGAACTCTATGTTACTTGGAAGTGTGTTTTTAAATTTCCGTGTGTGGGATGATTTGTTGTTGTTTTTGATGATTTCTAACTTAGTTGCAATTTGGTTGCTTAATATAGTCTTTGTAATACTAATTTCTTGAAATGTTTTGTGACATGCTTTATGACCTAATGTGTAGTTAATTTGTATGCTTAAAAGAAAAGTGTATTCTCTAATACACACACACACACACACACACACTTATATATATTTACTTAACAAGCTTAATATATACGTACACACATAAATATATATAAATTTATAGATAATAGATCTCAAGCTTATTAATGGCATTGTTCAAATCTTCAAAATCCTTTCTGATTTTTGTCTGTTCAATCTACCAATTACTAAAAAAGATGTATTAAAACCTCCTACCCCAATAGTGGATTTACCAGTTTCTTCTTATAGTTTTGTCAAGTTTGGCTTTGTATTTCAGAACCTTTATTATTTAATATATACAGATTTAGAATTATTATATTATTCTAGCAAAAAATAAATTATTTTTTTTTCTGATTGTGACTACATCAAACTATAAAATTTTTGCACAGCAAAAGAATCCATGTACAAAACAAAAAGACAACCTACTGAATGGGAGAATATATTCACCAATGAGACATCCAATAAGAAGTTAATATGTATAAAGAATTCATACAACTCAATATAAAAAAAAAACACAAAAAAAAATCCAATGAAAAAATGGGCAGAGGGCCTGAATAGATACTTCTCCAAAGAGGACATACAGATGGCCGGTAGACATATGAAAAGATGCTCAACATCACTAATCATCAGAGAGATGCAAATTAAAACCACAGTGAGCTCTCACCTCACACCTGTCAGAATGCCTTTCATCAGTAAATCAGCAAACAACAAGTGTTGGCAAGGAAGTGAAGTTAAAGGGAACCCTTGTGCATTGTTGGTAGGAATGCAGACTGGTGTAGCACTGTGGAAAATAGTATGGCCCAGCTGGCGTGGCTCAGTGGTTGAGTGTAGATCTATGAACCAGGAGGTCACGGTTCGATTCTGGTCAGGGCACATGCCCGGGTTGCAGCTCGATCCCCAGTGGGGGGCATGCAGGAGGTAGCCCATCAATGATTCTCTCTCATCATTGATATTTCTATCTCTCTCTCTCCCTCTCCCTTCCTCTCTGAAATCAATACAAATATATATATACATATATATATATATATATTTTTTTTTTAAGAAAATAGTATGGAGGGTCCTCAAAAAATTATAAATGGAATTGCTTTATGTCCCAACAAAACCCAAAACACTAATTCAAAAGAATTTTCATTTCAGCGTTATTTACAATAGCCAAGATATGGAAGCAACTCAAGTGCCCATCAATACACAAGTACATGAGTGAATAAAAAAGCTATAAAGCACACACACATACACTGGGATATTACTCAGCCATAAAAAGTGAAGTCTTACCATTTGTGATAGTATGGGTGGACCTAGAGGGTATTATGCTCAGTGAAATAAGTCAGTCAGAGAAAGACAAATACCACATGATCTCACTTATTTATGTGTGGAATCTAAAGAACAAAATAAATGAACAAAACAAAAATAGAAACAGATTCGTCCTAGCCGGTTTAGCTCAGTAGATGGAGCGTCGGCCTGTGGACTGAAAGGTCCCGGGTTCGATTCCGGTCAAGGGCATGTACCTTGGTTGCGGGCACATTCCCAGTGGGGGGTGTGCAGGAGGCAGCTGATCGATGTTTCTCTCTCATCGATGTTTCTAACTCTCTATCCCTCTCTCTTCCTCTCTATAAAAAATCAATAAAATATGTTAAAAAAAATAGAAACAGATTCATAGATAGAGAGAACAGCTGATGGTTGCCAGAGGGGAGGGTGGTTGGGGGATGAGTGAAAAGGTGAAAAGAATAAGAAGTACAAATTGGTAGTTACAAAATAGTCACGGGGTGCAAAGTACAAGCATGGGGAATAGAGTAAATGATATTGTAATAACTATGTATGGTGCCAGTCGGGTACTGAAAATATCGGGGGGACACTTTATAAAGTAAACGATTGTCTCATTACTATTCTGTACACCTGAAGCTAATACAAACTAATATTGAATGTAAACTGCAATTGAAAAGTAAAAATTTAAAGAAGGAGTAACCATCCCTCTGAAATAAAATAAATTATTATTGTAGCCAATTTTCAGATCATCATACAGTGACTATTTCTTTTCATGCTTTTTGCCTCAGTGCCTATTTATCTCATGTTAATATTTGGTGTCAGCTTCCTTTCAGTTAGCATTCATTTAGCATCTGTTCCATCATTTAACTTTTAGCCTCTCTCTGTATTACTTTTTTTCTACCTCTGCTTTTAATGAAGCCTAGATTAGAAGTCAGTAGATCTGTATTCTAGTCTTGAAAGTGTCCCGGAGTCTTAGATTCTTAATTTTTCAATTGGGTGCAAGAATACATGCCTTGCACACCACCCTTCACCGTGTTGTGAGAATCAAGTGAGATAAGTTATGTGGAATCATTTTAAAAACTAAATTATCCTGCAAATTATTATTGTTCTAGCCATCTAACACTGAGTGTCCCCAAAGCTTGTTTAAAGCCATGGTGGTTAAGGGCTTAGTTGGTTGATAGAGCCATGTTTTTGCATTTGCAAATTCTGTTTCATAGGGTGGTTGTAAGATGTAAATGTATTAAAAGTACTAAATTATCTGGAGCATAGTAAGTGTTCAATAAAGAGTAACTCATTATTTTTATAATTATCATTATGATTATTGTGTTGCTATTGTTTTTACCCTGAATTCTAGATCCTCAATTTACCAGTGTGTGATCATAGGCAAATTTCTTAACCTCGCTAAGCCTCAACTTCTTCATTTTTGAAGCTAATAACTACTTCATAGTGTTGTTCTGAGAATAATGTAAAATAATGATAAAAAGAGCTTGGTACAGTCTCATGGTTTCCATAATCTTAGTTTTGAAGGTATCTTCTGCTATTAGAGTTCTAAATGTTGACACTTTTCTGACGCCCCAAATCATCTATAACCTCTTAGCTGAATTTGAAGCCCTTCTTTAAAATGTAGTTGAGTAGAACCACTTGGAAATTTTAGCATCAATATAAAGCATTTTATCCAAAGTTAAATTCTTCATCCTTTCTCCCCACCAGTCATTTCAACTTCTTGAGAACCTAAGTGTTTAAGTTAAGCCCTACCCTTAAGGAGCTCACCATCTCATAGAAGGCTGACTTTAAAACATGCCAGTGTAGAAATTCATACAAGGTGCTTCAGAAGACCCTAGAGAAGAAATGAACCCTGTAGGGAGGAGGGTGATCAAGTCAGGGAAAGCTTCCCAGACCAGGGAAAGCCATTTCCCCATTTCCACCACATATCCCAGAACCATCACCTGTCATTCTCCCAACACAAAAGACTGGGGTGCATAAAATTAGACAGATTTTTTCACTTCATAACTTCAAGAAGTGACTCAGGGATCCAGCGGCCTTACTTCTTACAGTGTCTGCGTCCTGAAAGTCCTTTATTAGCTTCTGCATCCTCCTCTCTCACAATGGAGAGCGTGAGGACTGTGCTTGGCCTCTCATGTCCAGGCCTGAAGAGACGGCATCGTTGCTGCTCGCAGTCCATCGGCCAGACCCAGGGGCATAGCCCCTACCTAACAGGGAATTGTCGTTTTTCTGTGCACCAGGAAGAGGCAAAGGGATTGGTGGGCTTCTAACCAGTCTTGGCCACAGCTGCCTCAGAGGCACCTTTGACATCAGCAACCCCTGGCATGTTCCTCTTGCTGCTCTGCTTGCAAAGGCCTAGGCCAGCGGTTCTCAACCTGTGGGTCGCGACCCCTTTGGTGGTCGAACGACCCTTTCACAGGGGTCTCCTAAGACCATCCTGCATATCAGATATTTACATTACGATTCATAACGGTAGCAACATTACAGTTATGAAGTAGCAACGAAAATAATTTTATGGTTGGGTCACAACATGAGGAAGGGCCAGAAGGTTGAGAACCACTGGCCTAGGCCATGAAGCAGAGGATCACCTCAGTAGTCCCATGTGTTCAATCCCCGCTTGATGAGACCCTCAACTTTTTTCTGCCATCTTGTTCCCTTTAATAATACTTCCAAGAGGGGGGGGATGAGGACACATTTCTAATACCTTAACTAATAAAAATAAAAAAATAAAAATAAATAAAAAATAAATAAATAAAAATTGTAGAAGGCCACAGGAAAAAAAAAAGAAAATACTTCCAAGTCAAGAAAAAATTGTGGTGGCACCTAGATCAGTGCTTGGCACACAGTAGATATACAATAAGTATTAAAATTTTTTTTAAAATTTATTTTAGAGAGACAGACAGACAGACAGACATTGACTTGTTCCACTTATTTATGCATGGTTGATTCTTGTATGTGCCCTGATCAAGGATCAAATCTGCAACCTTGAGGTATCAGTACGATTCTCTAACCAATTGAGCTATAAGTATTTTTAAATGTATGAATCCTGTCAGCTCCAGGACTGACTTAGAGGTTATTTTGAAAGACTGTTAAACTCAGTACTTGGGTGGGCTGATAGAGGGAGAGAGGGAAGAGGGGAGGGAGGGTGGAGGAATCCTACACAATCAGGGATGGGAGCTTGCTTGTTGGTCACCTCTGAACTACCCCTGAAGGTAAGTAAGAACCACTCAGTGCTAGAAACTTTCCAGCATTTCTGCTTCCTCCCATAGAACCGGAAAGAAAATGTTAATGATTCCCTCTCATCACTGATGTTTCTCTCTCTCTCTTTCCCTTCCTCTCTGGAATCAATAAAAACATATTTTTTAAAAAAGCCCAGCCAGAGTAGCTCAGTGGTTGAGCGTTGACCTATGAACCAGGAGATCACGGTTCAATTCCTGGTTGGGGCACATACCAGGGTTGCAGGCTCGATACCCAGTATGGAGCATGCAGGAGGCAGACAATCAATGATTCCCTCTCATCATTGATGTTTCTATCTCTCCCTCTCCCTTCCTCTCTGGAATCAATAAAAATATATTTAAAAGAAAAGAAAAGAGCCCTGGGAGGTTTGGCTCAGTGGATAGAGCGTCAGCTGCGGACTGAAGGGTCCCGGGTTCGATTCTGGTCGAGGGCACATGCCTGGATTGTGGGCTTGATCCCCAGTGGGGGGCGTGCAGGAGGCAGCCGATCAATGATTATCTCTCATCATTGATGTTTCTCTCCCTCTATCCCTCTCCTTTCCTCTCTGAAATCAATAAAAATCTATTTAAAAAGAAAAGAGAAGAAAAGTTACAGGGCTGAGCAAAGGCCCCGAGGGACTGGAGCTGGAAGGGAGGACCTTAGCACTTACAGAAGCCAGCAGAGCATGATTGGGCACAGATTCTGATGGGTTCACACTCTAGCTTGGTGGCCTCTAGCAGTGGGGCCTTGGGCAAGTTACTTAATCTTTTTGTGCCAATTTTCTCATCTGTAATATAAAGATAATAATACCTCCCTCTTCTGGTTTTCAGATTAAGCAAGTTACTATAATAAAAAACATAGACCGATGACTGGCACAATGTGAGCGCTGTACACTTGCAGATACTGTTATCATTAGGGACAGAAAAGAAATGGTCGCTTGAAGTCCCAAATTGACGGACTGGAAGGGCCCTTAGAGGTGACCGTGTCTGATCCCTACTGAGCACCATGCGGCTGCTGTTCCTGGTGTCCAGCTGGATTCTCTTACTGCTCCTGGTTTTCGGCTCACAGTTTGGTTCTAAGCTACTTGGCAAAGTAGGTGGCATTTAGTTTAAGTGCCACATGCCCCAGTCCAGCTCTTGCCCCCTTGCCTGTTTTGCCCCAATCTGACTTTTCTTCCCCAGAGCACTTACACTTTCCCCACCACCCAGATCTCCACTCTGCCACCCCCTCACCATCCCACCTTAGTTTTCTTGGGTCTCTGTCCCATGGTCAGATTCTGCATGGCAGTGTCAACCAGCTAATCTGATAAATGGTTTCCTCTGAAAGTCCCAATTGCTGGTGCAAAGGTTGCTGCTTCATACAAAGGTGCATTATGACTGGGGCCCTTCTGGGGAATGTGCCCCACCCTTTGTGTCCTGGTATGTGGGAGGGAAAGAGAGCGCAGCATTCTACCTAGGAAGTGGGAGAGATTTAGGACATCAATCTCCCCTAAAAGAAGACAGGTCCTCTCTGAGCATCCATCCTGTTGGCTGGGGGGCAGATAAGGATACTGGCAGGGACATTTAATCAATAAACTTCTAGACATAGAGCTAGGGGCCTGAGTGGGTGGGGCAGGATATTATAATGGGTAAGACTTGTCCCTGCCTGCAAAGATTGAGGGAAATAAAAGCACACAGTTAGTAAGCATACAAATAAACTAGATCTCGAGCTAAAACAGAGACACATGAGAGTACCAACAGGGATGAGAGACTCATTCAGACTGGAAGTTTTGGATGATTCCATGGAGAGGTTGATGGTGGCCTGAGAACCGATACCTGAAGAGGATTTTATAAAAGTATATTGTGTTTTCTATGAATGCTAGAAAATCTACAAATATTAGAACACAGAAAGAAAGGAAAATAAGCCCTGGCCAGGTAGCTCAGTTGGTTAGAGCATCATCCCAAAACACCAGGGATGGGGAACGTCTGGCCCACAGGCCCTGTAAGGCCCACAAAATCATTTGGTCTGGCCATGCCAAGGCATTAGGGGTGAGTTAATTAACTGTTTGAGCAAATAGAGCAGGCTAATTTTTAAGTTGATAATTTTGTATGGTTCGAGAATGGTGTTATAAATAGCCAAATGGCCCTTGGCAGAAAAAAAGTTCCCCTTGCTTGCATACGCCAAGGTTGCGGTTCCATCCCTGGTCAGGGCACATACAAGAAGCAACCAGTGAATGCATAAATTAAGTGGAACAACAAATTGGTGTTTCTCTCTCTCATATATATATATATATATATATATATATATATATATATATGTATATATATATATATATATATAATTATTGATTTCAGAGACTAAGAGAGAGAGAGAGAGAGAGAGAGAGAGAGAGAGAGAGAGAGAGAGACGGAAACATCAATGATGAGAGAGAGTCATTGATCATGCCCCACTGGGGATCGAGCCTGCAACCTGGGCATATACCCTGACTGGGAATCAAACTGTGACCTCCTGGTTCATAGGTTCATGCTCAACCACTGAGCCATGCTACCCTGGCGCTCTCTCTCTCTCTCTCTCTCTCTCTCATCAATAAATAAAATTATAAGAAAAAAATAACGCACAGTCTCACAATTCAAAGAGACCTCTGTTATCTCTAGGTACTGCGATTATGGGTGATTTCTGTGTGCTATACATTTCTGTATTTTTTTAAAGAAAAATATTTTTATTGATTTTTTACAGAGAGGAAGGGAGAGGGATAGAAAGTTAGAAACATCGATGAGAGAGAAACATCGATCAGCTGCCTCCTGCACACCCCCCACTGGGGATGTGCCCGCAACCAAGGTACATGCCCTTGCCCAGAATCGAACCTGGGACCCTTGAGTCCGCAGGCTGACGCTCTATCCACTGAGCCAAACCGGTTCGGCCATTTCTGTATTTTTAAGTTTTCTGTTATTGAGTTGTACAATAAAAAGAATAAACATTTATAAAAACAAAATTCAAAACCCAAAGAGAACTCAGTGATAATATTTCAGTATATTGTCTTTGTAGTCTTTTTGCCACATGTAATTTTATCATTCTAGTTATACAATTATACATATATACCTGCTCTTTTCTTTCTTTTTTTTTTTCAGAGAGAGAAAGGGAGAGGGAGAGAGAGATAGAAAAGTCAATGATGAGAGAGAATCATCGATTGGCTGCCTCCTGCACGCCCCCCACTGGGGATCGAGCCCACAACCCGGGCATGTGCCCTTGACAGGAATCGAACCCGGGACTCTTCATTCCGCAGGCTGATGCTCTATTCACTGAGCCAAACCAGCTAGAGCTGTATACCTGCTCTTTTTAACTTCTCAGCATTTGCCCTGCTATTTATAAATGCTTCACAAGTATAACTGAATGGTTGTGGGATATAGTTCTATAGCCATTTCCCTTCTATTGGACTATAAGCTTGTTTTTAAATTTTTGCTGTTATAAGAGGGCATAACCCTTGTAAACATATATGCACCCAATATAGGAACACCTAAGTGTATAAATAACTCTTGGTGGACTTTAAGGGAGAGATGGGCAGCAATACAGTCATAGTAGGGTATTTTAACACCCCACTATCATCACTAGATAGATCTTTCAGACAAAAAAATCAACAAGGAAACAGCGACCTTAAATGAGACACTGGATCATATGGATTTAATTGATATTTATAGAACATTTCATTCCAAAGCAGAAGAATATACATTCTTCTCAAGTACACATGGAATATTCTCAAAGATAGACCACATGTTAGGACACAAAATAAGTCTTAACAAATTCAAAAAGATTGAAATCATACCAAGCATCTTCTTGGATTACAATGGCATGAAACTAGAAATCAACTACAATGAAAAAACAAAACAAAACTCAAATATACAAACAAACACATGGAGACTAAATAGCATGTTATTAAATAATAAATAGGTTACCAAGGAGACGAAGGAATAAATAAAAAATTACCTGGAAAAATGAAAATGAACACACAAAAACCCAAAATCTATGGGACACAGAGCAAGTAGTTCTGAGAGGGAAGTTCATAGCATTATTACAGGCCTACCTCAAGAAGCAAGAAAAATCTCAAATAAACAATCTAAACCTACACCTAAAAGAACTAAACAAAGAACAACAAGAAAAGCCGAGAGTAAGCAGAGGGAAGGAAATAATAAAGGTCAGAGTGGAAATAAATGACAGAGTCTTCAAAAACGATACAAAAGATCAATGAAACTAAGAGTTGGTTCTTTAAAGAGATAAACAAGATTGATGAACCTTTAGCCAGACTCACCAAGAAACAAGAGAGAGGACCCAAATAAATAAAATCAGAAATGAAAGAGACGAAGTAACAGCTGACATCACAGAAATACAAAGAATTGAACAACTAATTGCCAACAAATGGGACAACCTGAGGAAAATGGACAAATTCCTAGAAACATACAATCTTTCAAGACTGAATCAGGAAGAATCAGAAAACCTGAATAGACCAATAATAACTAATGAAATTGAAGCAGTAATGAAATAAAATACAATGAAATAAAAACTCCCAGCAAACAAAGTCCTGGACCAGATGGCTTTACAGGCAAACTTTATCAAACATTCAAAGAACTAACACCTATCCTCCTCAAACTATTCCAAAAAATTCTAAGAGGAGGGAAGACTTCCAAACTCTTTTTATGAGGCTGTCATTATCCTAATTTCAAAACCAGATACACACACTACAAAGAAAGAAAATTATAGGCCAATATCCCCGATGAACATAGGTGCTAAAATCCTCAACAAAATATTAGCAAACTGGATACAGCAATACATTAGAAAGATCATACACCATGATCAAGTGGGATTTATTCCAGGATGCAAGGATGATACCATATCCACAAATCAATAAATGTGATACATCACATAAACAAAATGAAAGATAAAAATCACTTGATCGCCGAGACCGGTTTGGCTCAGTGGATAGAGCGTCGGCCTGCGGATTGAAGGGTCCCGGGTTCGATTCCGGCTAAGGGCATGTGCCTGGGTTGCGGGCGCATCCCCAGTGGGAGATGTGCAGGAGGCAGCTGATCGATGTTTCTCTCTCATCGATGTTTCTGGCTCTCTATCTCTCTCTCCCTTCCTCTCTGTAAAAAATCAATAAAATACATTTAAAAAAAAAATCACTTGATCATCCCTGGCCAGTGTGGCTCAGTTGGTTGGGTATTTGTCCCATGCACCAGAGGGGTTGCCAGTTCAATTCTCTATCAGGGCACAAGCCCAGGTTATGGGCTCCATCTCTGGTAGGGGGCAGCTCCCACATCGATATTTCTCTCTCTCTCTCTCAAAATAAATTAAGAAATCACATGATTATATCAATAGATGCAGAAACAGCATTTGATAAAATACAACACCCGTTTATGATAAAACTCTCAGCAAGGCAGGAATAGAGTGATCATGCCTCAACATAATAAAGGCCATATATGAAAAACCTACAGCCAGTATCATACTCAATGGGCAAAACCTAAAAGCGTTTCCCTTAAGATTAGGAATAAGACAGGGATGTCTGCTTTCACCACTCTTATTCAACATAGTGCTGGCCACAGTGATCAGACAAGAAGAAATAAAAAGCATCCAAATTAGAAAGGGAGGAAGTAAAACTGTCATTACTTGCAGATGACATGATATTGTACATAGAAAACCCTGAAGACTCCACCAAAAATCTGCGAGATCTAGTAAATGAATTTTGCAAAGTAGCAGGATACAAAATTAATATCCAGAAATCGGTGGCATTTTAAAAAATATATTTTTAATTGATTTTTTTCCTTTTTTTTTTAGAGAGAGAGGAAGGGAGATGGGGAGAGAGAAACATCCATGGGAGAGCAAAACCTTGATCAGCTGCCTCCTGCATGCCCCCTACCGGGTATTGAGCCTGCAACCTGGGCATGTGCCTTGACCAGGAATCAAACTGGCAGTCTTTCGGTGCATGGGAAGATGTCCAGAAATCAGTGGCATTTTTATATACTAGTAAAATCCCAGAAAGGAACTAAGAAAACAATCCCATTTACTATTGGCAACAAAAAAATAAGATACCTAGGAATAAAGTTAAGCAAGGAGGTAGAAGACCTGTCCTCGGAAAACGAGAGGACATTGAAGAAAGACACAGAGGAAGCTACAAACAAGTGGAAGCATACACCAAGCCGAACTGTCTTCACAGTGGCTGTACCATTTTGCATTCCCACCAGCAATGATCGAAGGTTCCTGTTGCTCCACATCCTCACCAGCATTTGGTGTCAGTCTTCTGGATACTGGCCTTCTCATAGGTGTGTAGTGGCGTGTAATAATAGAAAAAACATATGTTGGTCTCTGTCCCCAGTTCCTGACACAAAGTCCTAAAACCCTTGTGATTTTCTAACCAATAAGAGCACAGGTAGCATCTTTGTTCTAATATTTGGTCTTTGACTCCAGTTCCGGAGACAGGGCCCTTGGAATTTCCTGGGTGATAGGAGTGTCTTTTGTTCTACTGAGGTGACTCTGAGTGGGATTCTGAATGGTTTCTGGACAGGGACTAGAAAGACTATGATTAGAAGCTTGGAATTTTCAGCCCCATCCCTCCATTCCATAGAAAAAGGAGAGGGGTTGGAAATGGAGTTGATAATTGATTATGCTTACATGAGGAAGCCTTCTAAAAATCCCAATAGTATAGGGTTTGGGGAGCTTCCAGGTGGGTGAGACACACCTGGTACCAAGAGGGGACGGACCCCAACTTCACGAAGACAGAAGTTCCTATACTAGAGACCCTTCCAGACCTTGCCCTATGAATCTCTTCATCTAGCTGCTCATCTGTGTCCTTTATCATATCCTTTAATAAACTGGTAGGCGTGTTTCCCTGAGTTCTCTGATCTTCTCTAGCAAATTAATCGAATCCAAAGGGGAGCAGTTCATGGGAACCTCAGATTTGTAGCCAAGTCAGGCAGAAGTTGTGGGTAAATTGGCATCTGGAGTGGGACTGAGCCCTTAACCTGTGGGATCTGACACTAGGTAGATAGTGTTAGAATTAGGTTAAATTGTAGGACACCCAGCTGGTGTTGCAGAATTGCTTAATGTGTGTGTGTGTGGAGGGACCCAGATCTCATGTCAGAAGTGTTGTGAATATGGTAGCGTGAGAGTAAAGGGGTAAGACATACAGGAGGAAGACTGAAGTTTTTCCTACACAAGTGGTATCTTATTTTTGTTTTAATTTGCAATTCCCTAATGGCATATGATGCTGAGTGTCTTTTGATAGTCTTATGTGCCATCTGAATAGCTTCTTTGATGAGGTAGATCTTCAGGACTTTTGCCCATTTTTAGATCAGATTATTAATTTTCATATTCTTGAGTTTTAAGAGTTCTTTGTATATTTTGGACAGTAGCCCTTTATCAGTTCTCTCTTTTGCAAATATTTTATCCCAGGCTGTAGTTTGTCTCCTCACTCTCTTGACGTTGTCTTTCGCAGAGCAGCAGTTTTTAATTTTAATGTAGTCCAGCTTATCACTTCTTTCTTTCATGGATCATGCCTTTGGCATTGTATCTACAAAATTATCACCATATCCAAGGCCATTTAGGTTTTCTCCTGTGTTATCTTCTAGGAGTTTTATAGTTTTACGATTTATATTTAAAGTCTATGACCTATTTTGAGTTAATTTCTGTGAAGGGTGTAAATTGGTGTCTAGATTCATTTTTTTACATGTGGATGTCCAGTTGGTCCAGCATCACTTATTGAAAGGAGTGTTTTTGCTCAATTGTATTCCTTTGCACCTTTGTCAAAGATCAGTTGGTTATATTTATGTGGATCTATTCCTGGGCTCTCTGTTTTGTTACATTGACCTATGTATCTATTCTTTCACAAGTACTATACTGTTTTGAAGTTGGGTAGTGTCAGGCTCTGACTTTGTTCCTCTCCTTCAATATTAAGTTGATTATTCTGGGTCATTTGTCTCTCCATATAAACTTGAGAATCAGTTTGTTGATATCCACAAAAGAAGTTACTGGGATTTTTATTGGTATTGTGTTGAATCTATAAATCAAGTTGGAAAGAACTGACATCTTGATAATATTGTGTCTTCCTATCCATGAACATGGAATATTTCTTTGCTTATGTGGTGCTTGTTTGTAATTTTCATTTAAAAAAAAAACACCTCATTGGAGGATATGGTTGTTTTCTGGTGGGTTTTTTTGTTTTTTGAGAGAGAGATTGGTTGCCTCCTGTACGTGCCCTGACCAGGGATCAAACCCGCAACCTAGGTATGTGCCATGATTAGGAATCAAACCCACAACCTTTTGGTATACAGGATAATACTCCAACCAACTGAGCCACAGGCCAGGACTGTTCATTTAGGTTTTTAAAAAATACCTTTCATCGGAGTTTTATAGTTTTTCTCATTTAGATCTTGTACATATTTCGTTAGATGTGTAACTATCTCATTGACGGGGGGTAGGGGGGTGGGCGGTTGCTAATGTAAATGGTAATTTCAAATTCCACTTGTTCTACCTGCTTGCATCTAGGAAAGTAATTGGTTTGGGTATATTAACCTTGTATCCTATAATTTTGCTATAATCGTGAGTTAGTTCCAAGATTTTTTTGGTTGATTCAAATTTTCTCTGTGAACAAATACCTTTTTGTTTCTTCCTTCCCAACCTGTATACCTTTTATTTCCTTTTCTTGTCTTATTGCACATTAGCTAGGACTTTCAGTACAATGTTGAAAATAGTGGTGAGAGGGGACATCCTTGCCTTGTTCCTGATCTTGGTGGGAAAACTTAAAGTTTCACACAATTAAGTATGATATTAGCTGTAGGTTTTTGATGGATGTTCTTTATCAAGTTGAGGAAGTTCCCCTTTATTTCTAGGTTGCTGAGATATATCATGAGTGGGTGTTGGATTTTGTCAAATGTTTTTTCTGTATCTACTGAATCATCGTGTGGTTTTCTTGTTTGGCCTATTGATGTGATGGATTACATGAATTAATTTTGAATGTTGAGCCAGCCTTACATACCTGGGATAAATCTCACTTGGTCATGTTGTATAATTTTTGTACATTGTTGGATTCAATTTGCTAATATTTTGTTGAAGATTTTTGCATCCATATTCATGAGAGATTAGGTCTGTACTTTTCTTACAATGTTTCTTCTGGGTTTGGTATTAGCATAATGCTGGCCTCAGAGAATAAGTTGGGAAGTACGCCTTCTCTTTTATCTTCTGAAAGAGATCATTAAAAAATTGGTATAATTTCTTCCTTAAATGCTTGGTAGAATTCACCAGTGAACCCATCTGAGCCTGGTGCTTTCTGTTTGGGAAGATTATTAATTATTGATTCAATTTCTGTAATATAGACCCATTCATATTGTTTATTTAAGAATAGATTTCTGGAGATGAGACTCCTTGTCAAGGGTTTGATTTTGTGTGTATGATTCTGAAAGTAGCACATGCTCATTGTTAAATAAATGAACTGTACAGAAATATACTAAGTATAGAAGTAAACGTTTCCCAACACTCCCTTACCCCAGACAGACTCTACAGAAGTGATCACTGTTAATTGTTTGCTGTGGATTTTTCTAGCCATTTTCTGTGTCTGATTTGAATATTTTTAAAGGTCTTGATATCTGTTGATATGTTGCCTTCCAAAAGACCTGTAATAAGGCATGATCATTTTTAATAGGAGTGAGATTTAAAATTTGTTTCATTTTTTCTAATTGTAGAAATATAGCATGTTATTACAGAAAATAAAGAACATTTGAAAAGAAAAATTTAAATCACTGATACTTCCACTATGTAGATGACTAATACTAATGTTTTAGAGTATTCCTCTCTGAGCATAAAACCGGAGTACGAATCACAGGTGTCATGTGACAAGCACAGAGTACCAGATCAAGAGATAGAACATGTCAGCGCCCTCCATCATACACTAATATTTTAATAAAGTAGGAATCATTTTTTCTGGCCAGGTTTTTTTTTTTATTGCTTAAAGTATTACAAAGAGTATTACATATGTCTCCTTCTTTTTCCCCTAGCCAGGGTTTTTTTTTTTTTTACTTGTGTTATTTTTTAACCATTTTTCTACTCATATTTTTTTTTCTGACTTAATATTGGGAGCATTTCTCCATATCTTTAATGTTCTGTGTACTCTTGGGGTGATTATCCAAATAAATGTAAATATCTGTATGCTACTCTGGCTTCCTTAGACTAGATTCCTAGAAGAACATGAATATTTTTAAAATGTTTGGTACTTATTGTCCAGTCGTCTTCCAGGAACCTACCAAATTTACACTGTTGAGGTTTAACTGAGAGGGAGTATGGGAGGAAATGAGAGAAAGAGAAAGCTAGGGGGTGCCCAGCGTGTGGTCATTGCTTATGGTGACTCTCGAGAAGTGACTATCTTTTTTTTAAAAAATATATTTTATTGATTTTTTACAGAGAGGAAGGGAAAGGGATAGATTGTTAGAAACATCGATGAGAGAGAAACACCAACCAGTTGCCTCCTGCACACTCCCCACTGGGGATGTGCCCTCAACAAAGGTACATGCCCTTGACCAGAATCGAACCCGGGACCCTTCAGTCCGCAGGCTGACGCTCTAGCCACTGAGCCAAACCGGTCAGGGCAGAAGTGACCATCTTGATGGCTGGTAACTCCTTCCAGCAGTTGGGGCCCTTAGTTTCATGGGTCCATGGCCTGAACATTCACTTATTCATTCAACAAATATTTATTCAGCACCTTCTCCTTGCCATGCATTGTTCTAGGCTGAAAATATTTATCTAGGGATAAGGCCAACTTTCTGCCTTGGGAATCTTACAAGCTCTGATGGGGAGTCAGACCATAAGCACAAAAACAAATGAGTGTGTAATAGAATATCTAACAGTGAAACAATGATGAGGAAAGATAAAGCAGGGTCTGAGTAGAGAGTGAATGCCTGGGCATGATGGTGCCATTTTAATTGGGCTGGTCAGGGAATGTCTTTCTGGGGTGATGACATTAGAGCTGAGGCCTGAAACAGGAGCTGTAGAAAAATCTAGAACAATAGTAATTCTCAGTTCTGGCTGGACATTAGGATCACCTGGGGGAGCTTTTTAAAAATCCCAGTGCCCAGCACACACTATAGGCCAATTGAATTAGAATCTCTGGAGATGGAACCCAGGCACCCATACTTTTTCAGTCCCTTGGGTGATTCCAATGTGCAACCAAGGTGGAGAACCAGTGATCCAGGGCAGCTCTGTCCAATAGAAATGCACATAGATCATTTTAAATATTCTTGTAGCTCCGTTTAAGAAGTAAAAAAGAAACAAATGACATTATTATTTTTTTAAGATGTTATATTGACTTCCAGAGAGAGAGGAAGGGAAAGGGAGAGATAGAGAAACACCCATACGAGAAGGGAACATCCATCGGCTGCTTCCGGCACGCACCCTCCCGGGGATGGAGCCTGACTGGGAATTGAACCAGCAACCTTTTAGTGCATGGGACGACACCCAACCAACTGAGCCACACTGGCCGGGGCAGATGACATTGATTTTAATAGCGCATTTAATTTTACCTAATACGTCTAAAATGTAATTTCATCATGTAATCAATATAAAAACTCCTAATGTGATATTCTGCATCTTTTGCACTAAGTCTTTGAGATCCAGTGTGTATTTTACATTCAGAGGCACATATGAATTCAGACTAACCAGGTATCAAGTGCTCAGTAGACACCTGTGGCCACCATATTGGTCAGCACAGCTATGGAGGAAGAGCACAGGAAACAGCAGGTAAAAGATGTTAAAACCTGATCTAATTCTTGAGGTTGAGGTACCACTAGGAGGCAAGTGTGGCTGGAGCGGAGTAAAAGAAGTTGGGCGTTGTAATAAATGAGGTCTAAGGGATAGTCAGGGCCTAGTATTTTGGCTTTTATTCTAAATGTGATGGAAGGCCATTGGGCACTTAGAAGGCAAGAAATGGTTTGCTCTAATTTATGTTTTTTAAAGACCTTTGGCTGCTGCATTGGAAACAGTCTGTGTGAAGGGCAGAGTGAAGCAGGGAGGTCCAGGAATAGAGAAATAGAGGCTTGGATTTGAGGGGTCACGGGGCAGATGCTGAAAAGTGTTTTGGTTCATGATAGATATTCCAAGGCAGAACCCATTGGAGTTGCTGATTGATTGGATGTGGGATGTGGGAGGAAAGAAAGGACTCAAAGATGACTCCAAGTTTTTGCCCTGAGTAGGCCCTGGCCGGGTAGCTCAGTTGGTTAGAGCCTCATAACAATACGCCAAGGTTAAGGGTTCGATCTCGGGTCAGGGCACATACAAGAAGCAACCAATGAATGCATAAATAAGTGGAACAACAAATCTCTCTCTCTTTATCTCTCTTTCTGTCTGTCCCTCCCTCCCTCTCTCTCTTTCTCTCATCAATAAATAAAAATTTAAGAAAAGATTTTTGCCCTGAGCAAATGATGGTGGAGCTTGGGGTTGGGGTAGAGGGTGGGAATAGGTTTGTGTGTGAAATAAGAGTTCATTTTAAGCATAAGCCAATCAAAATTGTATGTGTCCTCTAAAATCTAGATCATGTGGGTCAGCAAAGACCCAAGGGGGTGTGGAAAAAGTACAGGAAGTATTCAAGCAATGGAGATCCCATTTGTTAAAAATACATGTTGAGACAGGGCTAGGGTATGGAAAATAGGAGCAAAAACACACTGTACTAGATTACAGAGAACCTTAATGTCAGACTACGGAATTTGAAATTTATTTGATAGGCATGGGGTGAGATATTGAACATTTTTGAGCAATAACTAGTATGATCAGAGCTTAAATTTACATTGACAATGTAAATATGTTTAATAGCATGAAAAATGCTCAAGATAATTTTCACTAGAATTCTACCTATAATATGATTAGAGCCAAGTTGTGTGTTTTTTTTAATCTCATGTTTTAAAAAAATGGCTTGTGTACTAGAAAAAGAGATTATAAGGAACATTATCAAAATGTGTCATAGAGATGGTTTCAGTGGTTGGTAAGGCTATGAATAGGTTGGGGGTTTTTTTCTTTCTACTTTATATTTGCTATTTTTTTTAATTGAGCATAACTACTTTTATAATGAGAATAATTTTAGATTAAACTTAAATATGTGCAAGACTGGAGGGAGTACATTGGATAGAGAGAATGGAGGCAGGAATATAGGTTAGGGTCAGTGCAGTAGAAAGGGAAGGAGAGGATGAACTGGGGCAAGGGCCATGGGAGGGAGAAGGAAGTGGAAAGTATATTTTTTGCCTCCCAATTGGATATGTAAGGAAGCTTTAGCACAAACAAGTGTGGCGGTTAAGAGTATGGGCTCTGGAGCCAGGTTGCTGGGGTTTGAATCTGAACTTGGCCCCTTCCTTGGGCATATTACTCTAAGTTTTTTAAAAATCTATAAATGGGAATAATAATTGTACTTACCCCATAAGGTTGATCTAAGGAGTAACTGAGTGAATGCCTATTAACCACTTAGAACAGTGCTCAGCTCATAGAGGTGCTCAGTATATTAGCTATTATTCTAGTTACTCCCAGGAATCTGGCCTCAGCCGAAGGTGATACAGCATATATAATGGGGTGGAGTGGATAGACACAGGTTCCTAAAGCATTATCCCTAACAGTTTAATTTTTTATAATATATTTATACGTTATACATTTTTAAAAATCTGGTGCTCACTTCGGCAGCACATATACTAAAATTGGAACGATACAGAGATTAGCATGGCCCCTGCGCAAGGATGACACGCAAATTTGTGAAGCGTTCCATATTTTTAAAAAATAATAATAAATAAATAAAATAAAAAAACCTTAGTCAAGTTTTTTGAAAATAGATGAGCTGTCTCAGGTAGTGTGAGCTACCATCATTGAAGAAGTGCCAAGTGCTACAGGGATTGGGGGGGCGGGGGTTGCTGGTGTAGGACTGTGATTCCAGGCTAGTTCTCTCAGATGATGTACTGGGTTTTTTATGTAACTAAATTCTTTCCACTAAAGGTAATGTCCTTTATTCTGAGCCCTCTCTAAGGGCTTGGTGTTCAGGTAGTCTTTATTTTATGAAATACGTTATATATAGACTATAGGTTTTTTCCCTAATAACCTTACTTGGTAATAGCCTTACTTTTTGGTTTTTAGGTTTTGGGGGGAAATTTTATTGGTCTGTGAGGTGTAAGTTTCTGGGAACTAGGGTTGTGGGGAAAGTGAATAATTTGGTTAGGCTGAAGGAGGTACTTCTGAATCCACCCTGACCCTGAGCCTCTCTCATTTCAGGGCCCAGCCTAGACCCCACATCCAGCGAGTTGTGCTGCAAATGGGAGCGTTTAGATGGGGAAGTGGGTAAAGATGGGAATGGATCTGTACAGCCCTGTCACTACGGAGCTTGTACAGTTCTTTGAAGATACCCTCCTGGCAGGGAGCCAGTCATTTTTAGGGACAGCTGCCCGGGGGCCCTAAGCCTCACATATTCTGCATTCAGATTGGCAGGCGTATGCTGAAGGCTCCTGATGGGGAGCGCTGTGCTGCGGGCCAGGAGGATCTCTTCCTAAGAAGCGTATCGTCTGATATCTTTCATACACAGAAAGACAGTTTTGTTATAACTTCTCAGATCCTCAATTTCCTCATCTATAAAATAATAATAATGGTAATAATAATAATAATACCACCATCTAACAAGGGCAGAGATGCATCGCTCACTTCTTCCCTCACCTCCACCCAGAGCGAGGAAGAAGAATCAGACTCAGGGGCAGACGATGAGACCAAACCAGGAAGGATTGAGTTACCTTAAAGAGACAGAATGGCTCTGAGACCAATGAGGCCTGATTGTCACTGGACCGGGAAACTAACATATGTATCTACAAAGAAAGATCCAACAGCTCTGGATACTGTTAAAAAGAGGCAAGAGGTCACTGCGTGGCGTGGTAGCCTGGTGTGGCCTGGCGCTTTTCCTGCTGCGGAAAGAGTCGCCTCTCCTGGTCTGTGCCCCTGACACTGAGCACTGTGGCTGCCTCCCTTAGTTCCAGTCCCTCACCCAGCAAGTCCCCTTCTGATTCCCCTCTGGCTGCCCCTGGCGAAGGGCCTGTAGGAGAGCATGTGCTGGCCAGGGGCCCAGGGGCCTCTGTCCTGTCCACTCAGCAGCTGTGTCTCCCACTGTCTGTTCATACGTGGCTGTGAGATGCCCCGTGGTGTGGGGGGCCCTGGTTACCTTGAGTCTCCCCAGAAGTAGAGGCCCTCCTGGACATGCAGACAGGTCCTCTTTTGGAGCCTGAGGGGCTGAGGAGGTAGGCCCAAGCATGAGTATCCTTGGTGAGGCCATGACACCGTGAGGCCTTGGAGTCACCTCCCCAGGCAACGCCCCAGACCTCTTTTGGCTTGAGTTTCTCTAGTTCAGCTCCCAGTGTTCTTGTGAAGATGGAATTAGTGGAGGAGAAAGCATTTTCTAAAATGGTTAACATTATATACATGTAGGTGATGATCGCCATTTTCAAATGGGATCATGTGTGTATAAAGCCCTTTGAAAAATATAACTTGCCCTATGGTTTAGCCTTATTCTGTCGGAAGCCAAGAACCAGGGAGAATTGACAGTTAGGCTCAAGAAAAATAGCAGATTGGCCCCCCACCACACAGCCCCCTTTTAAGGGTTGAGTTGGTAGTAGTGCCAAGAAGAACTAAGATGGGAACTGAACCGTGCTGTGGTTCAACAGGTGGCCGCCGCTCTGTGACCCCAGCTAAGTTGGGCTGTTGTTGAGTGGTAACGAGGGCACTTGGGACCCTCCCTCAGGAACCCTCTGCAGAAAGCGGGTGAGTTTCCAGTTAAGCTCAAGGGCAGTGCACACCGTCACGTGACTCACTCTACACTGAAGTCAGGCTGTTGTTTCTCCAGCAGACTAAACTGAGCCCCCAACGAGCCCCAGCTGTTCTTGTTAGTGCCTGCTTAACAGGATAAGCGCCCAGCCTGTTTTGTCTTCCGGACGGAAAGTATAGTGTCAGTCACCGGTGACTGACTGGGCGCTTAACGTGTTAACCAGTTCTTGCTGATGACAGGCAACCCTGCCAAGAGCCCACCTGAGCGGGAGGCAGGTTGATGTTGCACATCTGGAGTAGCTCAGCGCTCCTCTCCAAGGTGGCATGCTCTACGTGACTTGGATATGCGTTTACATTTAGAAGTTCCTTGCGGGGTTAGAGGTGGGGTGGGGGTGGGGAAATGATAGTGTCACATTAGCTGTGCTGAGTACTGTTCTAAGGGTTTACCATGCGTTATTTATTTCTCACCCCAAAATTCCCTGTATGTAGATCCTAATTTACAGGTGAGGAACCTGAGGAACAGAAGGCTTTAATTGAACTGTCCAAGTATAGCTATTAGAAAGTAACAGAACGAGGATTTAAACCAGTCAGGAAGTCTGACTACAGAGTCAGACCTCTTTATTATCACTGTCATTGCACACCTAAGGCAGGACTTGTCAAGGTCACACAGCTGGTCTGTGGTGGATCTGGGAGTTAAAACCTGGTCAGTCCAACTCCAGGACCCACAATGGTAACCGCCACTCTATTGACATCTTTGGTTGCTTTTAATATTAAATTGTAATATATAGTATAATATTCTATGTAATATAGTATGATATTCTATCATAGTATATTATTCTATCATAACATATTATCCTATTATAGTATAGTACTCTATTATAGGGTTACAACTTATGGAATGAAGCCTTTATTGTTGGACATTTAGGTTGGTTTAATTTTTTCACTATTATAAGTAAAGACCAAGATTTTTTAAGAGAGAGAAATGGTAGGAATGTTGCTTGGTTGATTAGTTTATTTGTTTTAAAGGATTTAGAGCAGATGGGCTGAGCTCTCAGAGGCTTCAAGTTGAGAGCTTGAATGGAGAATGAAATTCTGATTAGGAAGGGGGCCATTGTGGAGAGAAGAAAAGAAAGAACAGACTCTGCTTTAGCCCAGGGTTTGGCAGTGCCTGTGCAATAGAAAATTTAGGCAGCCTTTCAGAAATATTCTGTAATTCACACTTTGGATATTTTAGTGTTCTCTAGCATCATCTTATTGACATGTCATGGACATTGGGTAGTCGTGTTTGGGTGGGGCTGGGCAACGAGTGAGTCCATTCTCTTCCCCAGATCAGCTATGTGGACCTAAGATCCCTCCATCTGTCCTTCGCATGTCCCGTACCCCTCTGCCCCTCTCCACCTCAGTCTTCCTTTGAGGTTATCCCTTTGAGGTTCTGTATCCCAGGTCACAAACAGATGAGGAGGCCTAAGGACATCATGTGTGGTAATGACCTGAATGGCCTTCATTCACTGAGCCCTCAGCATGGTACTGAGCACTTTTCAGACCTCATCTCTTTTATCATTACAACAGCTCTATGGGATGGGGACCATGATGAAACCACCATTTTATGGAGGAGGAAAAGGAGACTTCAAGAAGATGAAGATTTGACCAACTTGCGTAGAGCCAGGGCCTGGTAGAGCCAGGATTCAGAGCCACGTCACTCTAAACTTTATAGTCACATCATACTAATCACCCTGTATATATTACAGCCTTCGTGATACACTAGAAACAGAGGATGCTGTAACGTGGGGGGTGGGTAGATTTTCAGAAAATCAGCAAGAACACATTCAGAGACCTGCATTGTATGTACACCTGATAGGCTCACTTAGAGGATGTTGGAACTGCAGAGGATCCTGAAAGTACCTCCTTCCTACCTAACTTTTAAAGTGTGGCCAATGAGGTCCAGAGAGATCAAGCTACTTGCCTAAGGGCGAGATGGTGGCCAAACCAGGTTAGAATGGGGTCTTCTGACGCCTACCTGATGACTCCTCAAGAAACAAGCAGCTTTTAGCTCTACTCTGCTGGGAGCACTGGGAGTAAAAGCATGGATCAGAAGGGAGGTTGAGGAAAAACAGGAGTAGTTTGGCACAGCTGGGCAACTCTAGGGCTTAGGGGAGATAGGGAACCACAAGGATCCTCTGACTGTCCACTCCCCACTCCAGCACCTAAGTCCCAATTCCATTGCACAGCAACATACACGAGGGGAGATTGACAGGAAGCCAGTGTGGCCTAATGATTAAGGACCTGGGTCTGATAGACAGATCAGGATTCCTGTCAGGCAAGATGCCTCACCTTCCTGAGCCTCAGCATCTTTATCCACACAGTGGGGTTATAAGTACTTATCATATGGGGCCACTGTGAGAAGGGAATGAGAGAATGCTTGTAAAGAACCTGGCACACGTTTGTGGAAAGAAGAGAATCTTGGGGTCGGTTGAGTTGGTGGAAAAAGGAGAACACAAAACCAAGTTTATTATTTCAACAAAAGACCAAGTATTTCTTAATTTCATCTGATTCATTATTTCTGACAGGCACTGCCAGAGGGGTGTTCATTTCACCTTCCCCACGTGGCGATGGGTTGTGCTGGCCGTGGGAAAAGTCTCTGTTCCCTGTCTTTGGTGAAGAGTGAGGGTGGGGTTAGGTTGGCTGGGGCTCAGGGATAGCACAGGATTGCTGTTTACTGTCTGTCTTGAAAGGGGTGGGAGATAGAGAGGAATGAGGATTGTTCATCTAAACTTGAAGTCCAGATTCTTTCTAAAGTCCCTGTCCTCAGCTCTGTGACCTCAAAGGAACCTCAGTTGTCTCTTTACCACAAAGTCATTGAGATGGTCACATACCACTTTACATGCAGAGTCTTATTTAATCCTCAGACAAGCCTGCCTGGTAGATATTACCGCCCCATTTTAGATAGAGGAGAAAACTGTGGTTCAGGGGGGTTAAGTAATTTGTCAAAGGCTACACAGCACACAGCTAGCCAGTGGTAGAGATGCGATGTGAGCCCTGGTCTGACCCCGAAGCCTGTGCTTTCTGGTGTGTCCAGGGTAGATTCAGATTTTGTTGGGTCTAAAGCTTATGCAATGTTAGAGGCCCTCTTGGAGAAAAACAGTATAAAATCACAAATATAAAAGCTACAAAAGTGAACATTTATTTAGATTTTTTAATAAAATCACAACATATTAGAAAATATGTTAAAGCGGAACCATCATAAAATCCAGGAAAATAACATAATACTGTATCTATGTTAACTGCTTGACACTCCTCTCTAACACCTGTTTCCTCTGTCTTTTGGTTGCATCCTCTTTGATTGCATCCCCATAGGACAATGATTTTGTAATATTTTCCACATATAAAATTAAAAAGATAACCCAGTATTCCTCCAGCATGGTTGATTGGAAGTTTTAAAATTATTGATGATATAGAAAGGATTATTGCAGCTACATAAGTCATTATTGGTGATGGCCTATAAATATCAGGATAGTTGTCAAATTTGGGAAAACCTCTATTAAAATTTCTTCCATATATGAGCCTAAGACTTTAGGCATTTTATGTTTTCTGTTATAGTGATTCAACTAAAATAATCTTTAAATTGGTGAGACCTCTTACCATTTGCTGTCAGCTAAAGAGATCTTCTTTGATATTAGTATTTTGTGTCAAATCAGCAAAAATTTCTCATCTTTTCCAGTAAAGCTTCCCCTCATGGAATGAAAAGGTTTTCTATTAATAAAAGATTCCTAATTGCCCTGGCTGGTATGGCTCACTTGGTTAAGAGTCGTCTGTTGCCCAAAAGATCACCAGTTTGATTACCTGTCAGGGCACATGCCCAGGTTGCAGGTTCGGTCCGAGGTCCGGGGGCCTACAGGAGGAAACCAGTTCATGTTTCTCTCTCACATCGATGTTTCTCTCTCTTTCTCCCTCTCCCTTCCTCTCTAAAAATCAATTCAAATACATCGCTTAAAAAAATAAAAGATTCATAATTAACTCCTTTCTTATAAATCTATGACCTTTTAAGGGGAATTCATTACAAAATACCAGATAGGAAAACATTTGAAGCGTTTGAATGATTGGGCCTGGAAAGGTGAAGGCTGGAGGAAGCAAACAACCATCTTCAAGGATCTGAACCTAAGCGGGTATTGAAATCATTCATTAGAATCACCAGGTGTTGGAGGTGCTCAGGTTGGAGGTACTAGTTCGCAGGTGGAGCAAGTAACTTTGAGCAGGTCACCCTAAAATGGATGCAAAGTGTGATAGATAAGCCTGTGAATGAGAGCCCCTATGACCGCCTGGCTGTGGCCTCCAGGTGTGCCCCGAGGCCTTGCAGATGCTGTGGGAGGTGGCACAAATGCAGACTCTTGGGCCCCACCCAGGGCTGTTGTACTTTCACGAAGTCCTTGGTGATTCTGCTCAGGTGATCGTCAGAAGCCCTGGACGCAGACGTTAGCAGGATCGTCTTGATGTGTCCACCCCAGCTTGGCAGTTGGTCTTTTTTCCTCTCTCGGTCCTTAGCCTTAGGAACTGGCCTCTCTTCTAGCATCATCCCTTGTGTTGATTCATTACATCTCTATTTCCCCTCCCACGGAAGTCCTAGAGGCTGAGATTATTCCTCTTTGATTTCCAGCCCCTCTCAGTGCCTGGCACGCAGGAGGTGCCATTTATGCAGTGCCCACTGTGTGCCAAGAGCTTTGACCTCCTTTGGTCCTCACCCCCAGCTTGCAGGCCGGAACAAATATTTCCATTTTATAGATGAAGAAACTGAGTTTCTGGCACCTGCCCAGGGTCGTAAGTGGCAGAGCTGGAATCAAACCCAGGTGTGTCTGATTCCAGAGGAGCCTTCTGTAAGGGATCAGTAAGTATCTGTAGTCACTTACTTATTTACTTGATTATTCATCCAAGCATCCATTGATGTTCTTATTGATTCATTGAAGAGACTCAGGGGAGATAAGGAAGAGAGCAGTAGAATCGGCTTTCTCTGGGTGAACTGTTTTTAGAACAGGTGTTATCTGGCCCCCAGGACCGTGGTCGGCAAACTGCGACTCGCGAGCCACATGCGGCTCTTTGGCCCCTTGAGTGTGGCTCTTCCATAAATACCACGTGCGGGCGCGGGTACAGTGAGATTGAAACTTCGTGACCCATGCGCAGAAGTTGGTTTTCGGCCTGGGCGAGTCTATTTTGAAGAAGTACTGTTGATATTTGGCTCTGTTGACTAATGAGTTTGCCGACCACTGCCCCAGGAGGCCCCAGAGTGCCCAGCCTTGGGGGTTCTGTTGCCCTGGGAGTGTGGAGGTGACACTCCTGCACCACCCCACCCCTTTCAAAATGTCCTCCATGACTCAGCAAAGAAACCCTGGGTCTGAAATCAGAGATGAGGCCAAAGGGGAAAAAAACAAAACCTCAAGAATGTTCTCTTTTCCTGGAGGAATTTCCCTTTCATATCTCTCATTCCTCCGCCAGGCAACCCAGGAAGCCATGCCTGTGGTCAGCTCTGACCCCCAGGCCTGGGACAGCATCAGGCCTTCTTCGTCCTCTGATTCTGGGCCACCGGGGGCTTGCCAGCCCCTCTCCTTAGTTTGCCCTTAAATAGTAAAATCCTAATCTTGGACCCCAAATACCTGGTTTAAATTCTGCCTCTGCCTCTTACTAGGTGTGTAAACCTGGGCAAGTCACTTCACCTCTCAGTGCTTCGATTTCCTCCTCTGTAAAGTAGGAATAACTATAAATTAGAGCAGCGATTTTCAACCTTTTCATCACACGGCATACACAGACCAATCACTAAAATTCTGCGGTGATCTGACAGAAAAAAAAAATTGCTATAATTTTGATTCATTCACACCAGAGGGCTATTGTTATGTTGACTGTTGTCATTTTATTTATTTGACAATCTAAGGCAGTGGTTCTCAACCTTCCTAATGCCGCGACCCTTTAATACAGTTCCTCATGTTGTGGTGACCCCCAGTTTCATTGTTACAAATTGAACATAATTAAAGCATAGTGATGAATCACAAAAACAATATGTAATTACGTATGTGTTTTCCGATGGTCTTAGGCGACCCCTGTGAAAGGGTCGTTCGACCCCCAAAGGGGTCGCGACCCACAGGTTGAGAACCGCTGATCTAAGGGAAAAGAGGTCAGTGCATGTTTAAAAAATTCTTGCAGCACACCGGCTGCAAATTGTTGAATTAGAGGATTAACATAATTAATGTAAAGCATTTAGAACAATGCCTGACTCAAAGTAATTGCTACGTAACTGTTGTTATTCTTGTTATTATTACTGATGGAAGAGTTACTCATACCTGGAGGAGACTCAGTGAACTCGCGCTAAACTTTTTCTCTTATTTGTTCTAGTTTCACCCCAGAATTGACTTGAATTCTCAATTATTCATGTGGTAGAGAGCTTAAGGGGGCAACTGCAAATGAGTGAATAAATGAATACATTAGGAAGCTCTGGGTTGCCCTCTGAAAATGAGATTATTGTGATGGATGAAGAGGCATGACTCAATAGATTGTTGATTTGGGAATAACCCCATTCATTCTAGGAGGGGGGTGGCCCTCTGAGAATTTCCAGTCATAGGATAGAGAGACCTGCCTACTAAGAGAGTTCACTGATAGAGTGATACATTCGGTATGAAGATATACAGACTGCAGGGGAAGGAGAAAGTAATTCTTGGCTTCTGGTTCTTAGCTCTGGATGTTTCAAAATCACCTGGGGATAAACATACAGAACCTCAGCCCCACTTCTGGGGATTCTAACCTCCAGGTCTGGGAATGAACAAGAAATCCATCCGAATTAAAATCTAACCAAGTGTTCAGGAATGAAGGCAGGCAGTGAGTGGAGACAATGTAATAATAGCAGCACGTACTATAAACTAGCTGTTTTAGGTACATTTCTTTCGCCCTCATAGCCACCCCATTTGAAAGGTAAGAACCTGGGTCATAAGTGGCAGAGCTGGAATCAAACCCAGGTGTGTGATTCCCGAGCCTTCAGTAAGGGATCAGTAACATCCGGGTCAGGGCACAGGCTTGGGTTACGGGCTTAATCTCCGGTAAAGGGCATGCAGGAGGCAGCAGATCAATGTTTCTTTTTCATCGCTGTTTCTATCTCTCTCTCCCTCTTCCTCTCTCTCTAAGATCAATATACATATACCTTGTTTGTTTGTTTTTCAAGAAAGGTAAGAACCTGTGGTTTAAGCAGTTCGGTTTGGCCAGGGTCACACAGCAGAGCCCACATTTGAACCTGGGTCTGAAACTAAAGGCCTGATGTATTTCGCTGCATCCCACACTGCAGGAGGTCAGCCTGGGAGAACCTTCCCAGAAATTGAAATTAGGATAGTCTGCCCTGATGTAAACTATAAAATCGATACATCACAGGTCAGAGCAAAGCTATGCAAACTGATTTAAAGAGACACAAAGGCCCCCCAGCTCCAGCTCGACCTTAACCCATGCCCTCTATTAACATATCTAAAGAAAGAATGCGTCAGTGGGGGTGGAGGGAGCTGGCGTTTGTCAGTTTGACACAGCTTGGGCCGAGGGAGGGGTCCGCGTCCTGCCGACCCCTGGCAGCTTGGTGCTCTGGCATCCAGTTTCCGTGGCCTTCCGTTCGCTCCCCGACCTCTCTGGCTGTTGTTTCCTTCCGAGTCGCTTTCTCCCTCTGCCCCCTTAAATGCGGTGTCCTCTGCATTCCCCTCTTCCCACGTTCCCGGGCGGGGCTCAGCTGCCTGCCCCGAGGACTTCTAGAGGTGCACACTCCTGACGTCCAGACCCCAGGCCTCAAGGCTAAGGTCGGGGAGAGGGAAGGCTGTCGTCACACGTGACCAGAGTTCACAGCCCAGCTGGGCCCCTGGCTGGCCGTGGACCTTAGAGGTTACATTATTGTTTCAGTCTCAGTTTCTTTAGCTGTGAAATGGGATAGTGATGCCTTCCTGGAATGAGTGTTGTGAGGACGAAAAGAGACACTAGGCATCCCAAGCACACAGTAGGAACTCGGTGGTCATGGTGCCATTTATTATGTCCAGCTGCTGTGGGACTTTACCTGAATGTCTGTGGGCACGTCAAAAGCAGCATGTGAAATAGAGCATCTTTTTTTTTTCTAAATCCGTTTTTCCTGATCAGAGGAAATAGAAACACCTTCCATCAAGTTGCTGAAGCCTGAACCATCCTGGGCTGTCCCCTCACCACCATCCAAACGGCACCGAGATCCAGTGATTCTGTTTCCTGCATTTCTTTTGTCATGAGCTGCTCTCTGAATTTCTCACTAGGTTATTGCAAGAACCTCTTAACTCCTTTCTCAACTTCCTCCTTCCTAAACTCCAAATGCTGGTCCATATTAAAACCCTTTAATAGCTCTTGGTTGCCTTCAGAGCACAACTCAAATTTTTCAGCCACAGGCCTTTCATGATGTGTCCTGCCTTCCTGTCCAGCCCCGGTCCCTGCCACCCTCCTGTCTTACACCCTGACCCTCCCTGGTGGCAGTGCTGAACCGCACACCAAGTGTGCCAGCTTCTCATGCCTCGCTGCAGCATAAGTAAGTCTTTCCTGGGAGAAGACCACACACACACATACACACACACGTACACGTATGCACACATTCACACGTGGGCTGGAGCAGGTGCCTTTCTCCCAAGGCTTCCTTCTGTCTTTCCACCAAGACTCCGAACTCCCAACTCCCCTAGGGCATCTCTGGGTGCTTGGCGCGCAGCAGGCTCTCAGTAGGAGGCTGTCCTAATAAAACTTAACGTTTATGGATCCTCGGTGTGGGGCCAAGCACAGTTCTAAACACTTAACATCCTCACAACTCTACGTGGTAGGTATGCTTTATTCATCCATTCTACCGCATTTATTGAACAGTTCTCTCTGGTCAAGCCCTGGTCCAGGCACTAGGGATAGGGCAGGATGAGGAGGATGAGGAGTGTGAGACGAGTGGAGGCATTCCTACTTTACCTGGGAAGGTTAGGAAAGCCTCTGAAAAGGTGAACATTGAGCAGAGACGGGGAAGTGGGAAAGGAGCTAATGTGGGTGTCTAGGGGAAGGGTGGGTCAGGCAGAGGGAGTAGCCAGGACAGAGATCATTAGCTCCACTTGACAGATGAGGAAACCGAGAGTCTAGGAAAGTTGTCTAAGGTCACAGACAGAATAAGCGGCAGACCTTGATTTCAAACCCAGGTTCTGTATCGCCTGACACACTGTTAGCATTACTTCCAGTGGTCGGCAAACTGCGGCTCGCGAGCCACATGCGGCTCTTTGGCCCCTTGAGTGTGGCTCTTCCTAAGCCTCAGGAGTACCCTAATTAAGTTAATAACAATGTACCTACCTATGTAGTTTAAGTTTTAAAAATTTGGCTCTCAAAGGAAATTTCAATCGTTGTACTGTTGATTCTAATGGGCAGCCAAGGTTGAGAACCACTGCTTTACACGGCCTTTTGTGGGACCCAGCCGGTGCCTTGGCTGAGGGCGAGCTGGCTCTCATCCCCAGCTTGGAGTTTGGCTTCGCATGGTAGTTAAGGAGAGCAGGGGCTGATTGGCTGGCTTGGTGTTCAGATTCACTGGCTGCCTCTGTTTTTCTGTTTTGTCTGTTTCTTTCTGTGGCTTTTGTTGGAGGCAAGTAGATTGTGTCTACTCTCCAGGCAGCCTCAAAACGCATGCTTCTCCTGCAAAGCTGAGGGCGAGACCCTGAGATACGATGTCTTGGCAAAGGCCCATTCCCCGGCACTGGTCAGTAGTCAGGCAGGCCTCTGTGGACAACCACTGCATCTCACTGCACACTTTCCTTCAAACTTACGCAGGAGGAACGGAGGCGAGCATCTTTGCAGAGGTGGTGTTTGAGCTGGCCTTGAGGGACATGCAGCAACTTTTCAAGAGAGGTGGGGTGGGTGTTGTAGGCAGAAAGAAGAGCGTGAGCTGAGCAGAAGCATCAATATTGGACCAGTCAGTGGACCTGGAATATAGGTATAAGGAAGGTGTATGTGTTGGGGGAGGGGAGATAAGGCTCCAGGGAGAATGTAAGGTAGATCAGGGCAGCCTTTTAAAAAGATCAGGGCAGCCTTCTAAAAATTTTCCTTTCAGATAAGGAGTCAGGATTTTATCCTGAAGAAGTTGGGATTTTAAGGTTTTAAGAAGCAAAGAAGGCACGTTGCATTCCCGAGGTTTTTGAAGGAGAGCTTGGGCAGGGTGGGGAGTGTGGGCTGAAGAGGGAGAATGGAGGTAAAGAAACCAGTGAGAAGAGAGGGTAGTGCCCCAGTGTTAGACGGGAACACCTGAGCAGTGAGTGGAGGGGCCAGATTCCTGAAACATTTTGGAAACAGAAGGTGATAGGATCTGCTTCCAGGTTAATGTGGACATTTGGAACGGGAAGAGCTGCGAGGAATAATGTCAGCATTTTTAGCTTGGATGCCAGTGGATCCCGGTTAACTGATACATAATACAAAAGAGGAGGGGCAGGTTTGCAGCATCCTGCGCGCCGGCATCTGTGACATCCAGGTGGGGATGTGAGCCGTGGAGGTTAGAACTGGAGAAACATGAAAGCTGAGGCTGAAGGAATAGAAAACGGTCTCTGAAGTATGAAAACACGGGCCTTGGCTTAAGGCCTGGCAGATGTTTGTAGTTCTAGAGGCCGGTGAAGGAAAGAGGAGCCAGGGTGGGACCTGGGGATGCGTGTTTTGATGAAGGCATCGCTGGGACTGTTTGACGCACCTCAGCGTCTGGCGGTGGGCGGTGGAGGCCCCATCTCAGGAGGAGCACACCGTTGACCTAGTCTGGGTTATCTGCTCAGAGGCACTCAGACCAAGGGTGCTCCCAGTCATCCTGGGCTTGTTTACACGGCCTTTGTGGGAGCTTTTTCCTCTGCACGTGCCCAGCCTCCCACTGCTGAGGGGAAACTCCTGAAAGTAGGGATCCTGACTTCTCCCCCATTATTCTCCAGGAAGCTCAGCCTAGGACTTGGCACACAGTCGGGCTGAGAATGCTAGTGGGGGACTGAATGACCAAGCAGAATGGGCAGCAGCATTGAACTTGGTCCACTGCTTCTTCTTGAGTTCCTTTTTGTTTTTTTAAATATATTTTTATTGATTTCAGAGAGAAGGGAGAGGGAGAGATAGAAACATCAATGATGAGAGAGAATCCTTGATCGGTTGCCTTCTGTATGCCCTACACTGGGGATCGAGACCACAACCCAGGCATATGCCCTGACCTGGTATCGAACAGTGACCTCCTGGTTCATAGGTCAACACTCAGCCACTGAGCCATGCTGGCCGGGCTTGAGTTCCTTTTTAAGGGGAACATCTAGTTTACAGGAATGGGTACAATCTGCTCTCAGGCTTGAGTTGCATCAGGCTTGCTCCATCCATTGGTCCATCCATGGATTCTGTATCAGACTTTTGCCAGTGTAAATATCTACTAAAAGTTCAGCACTTTACCTGGCTGCGTGGCTCAGTGGTTGAGCATCGACCTATGAACCAGGAGGTCACGGTTCGATTCCCAGTCAGGGCACATGCCTGGGTTGTAGGCTCGATCCTCATGTGGGGCATGCAGGAGGCAGCCGATCAATAATTCTATCTCATCATTGATGTTTCTCTCTCTCTCTCCCTCTCTCTTCTTCTCTGAAATCAATAAAAATATATTTTAAAAAAATAACAAATAAAAGTTGAGCACTTTGAACATAGGATTGGGGGGCTCCTAGTACTTTCCATGCATTATTTTGCTGACATTACAACAGGCCTCTGAGGTAGGCACTGTGACTCCATTTTGCAGGTGAGGAATCAGTTAATTATGCCCCAGGTCACACAAGTGGTAGAGGTGTAATTCAGCCCTAGTTCTAACTCAAAAGCCCCTATGCTCTCTCAGTCACTCACGTTAAGTCTTCAATAGGTAGAAAATGACCATGTAATTTATTGTCCAGACTGGAATGATTTTTAAAAAGTTTTATTGAGATATAATTTTCATAACATAGAATTCACCTATATGAAGTACACAGTGTAATGGCTTTTAGTATGTTTAGAGTTGTGCAGTTATCACCATCATCTAATTTTAGAAAATCTTTATCACCCCCAAAAGGAACTCAGTAACCATTAGCTGTCACTCCCCATTACCATCACCACCCCAGCCCTAGGCAACCACGGATCTATTTTCTGTCTCTATAGATTTGCCTATTCTGAACAATTGATATAAATGGAATCACGATGTGTGGTCTTTGGTTGGCTTCTTTCACTTACCATAATGCTCTGAGGGTTCATTCATGTTGTAGCATGCCTCAGTACTTCATTTCTTTTTATAAATGTTATAGCATGCTTCAGTACGTAATTCCTTTTTATGAATGACTTAAATGACATTCCATTATATGGATATTCCACATTATATTCAGTATATTTGTTCATATGTTAACAGACACTTGGGTTGTTTCCACTTTTGGCTAGTATGAATAATAATAATAATGCTCTTGCATTTGAATACAAGTGTCTTTGTGGATGTGTTTTTATTTTTCTTGGGTATATACCCAGGAGTAGAATTGCTAGGTTACATGGCAAGTATATTTAATGTTTTGAGGAACTGCCAGACTGTTTTCCTAAGTGGCTGCACCATTTTAACTCCCACCAGTAGCGTATGAGGGCTCCACTTTCTCCACATCCTCCCCAACACCTGTTATTCCAAATGGGGACACGTTAGAGTGAAAGGTACAGCACTAATAATTACACCAGGATAGATGGCACATGTTCTGCGTCTACTTAGATACCAAAAAACTAGAAGATTCAATTCCTGATTTCAGAGAACTTTCTGGCCACATGATGAGTCAAAGCCCCAAACCTACATGCTTGAGTTAATTAAAGAATCAAGTAAAGGTAAATTATTAAGAAGGAAAGCAAAGTGCATTTTATTTCCCCTAGGACATTTTTTCTCTTTATTTATTTATTTTATTTTTTAAAAAATATATTTTTTTGATTTTTTACAGAGAGGAAGGGAGAGGGATAGAGAGTTAGAAACATCGATCAGCTGCTCATGCACACTCCCACTGGGGATGTGCCCGCAACCAAGGTACATGCCCTTGACCAGAATCGAACCTGGGACCCTTGAGTCCGCAGGCCGATGCTCTATCCACTGAGCCAAACTGGTTAGGGCCATTTTTTCTCTTTAAAAGAAAGGAACTGTCTCATTTGCCACCGTATTATTGTCCTTGGCCCCAGGAGTATCTTCACAGAGGACCTGTGGAATAAATGAATGAGTGAGTGAGAGGAGGAATGAGACAAACTCTCCTGGAGGGATTGTAAAAAAAAATAAAAAAATAAAAATGAATCAACTGCTGGGGATTTGTGAGTTTGGGAGAGGTATAAGTCTTTTCTAAAAATTTAATTTTCTGCTCAGTGTTTTAACAACAATAATGATGATTGTTGTTGTTGTTAATCCTCACCTGAGAATCTTTTTTCTGTTGGTTTTTAGAGAGAGGAAGGGAGGGAGGGGGAGAGAGAGAGAGATCCATGTGAGAGACACCAATTTTAAAAAGTATTTGTATTTATTGCTTTAAAATTTTTTTATTTTATTGTTGAGAGTATTACAGATGCCCCCCATTTCCCCCCTCTACCCTCCTTCCACCTATCTCCCACCTCATCCCAAGCCTTCACCTGTCTATTGTCCGTATCCATGGGCTATCACTAATTTGTACTTCTAAATCCCTTCTCCTTTTTCACCCATCCCCCCAACCCCCCTCCCATCTGGCAACCATCAAAATGTTCTCTGTATCTATGAGTCTGTTTCTGTTCTGTTTGTTAATTTATTTTGATTTTTAGATTCAGTTGTTGATAGATATGTATTTATTTATTGCCATTTTATTGGTCGTATTTTTTATCTTTCTTTTTTCTTCTTCTTAAAGAAGACCCTTTAACATTTCATATAATACTGGTTTGATGGTGATGAACCTCTTTAGCTTTTTCTTGTCTGTATAGCTCTTTATCTGACTTTCAATTCTAAATGATAGCTATGCTGGGTAATCTTGGTTGTAGGTCCTTGCTTTCCATCACTTTGAATATTTCTTGCCACTCCCTTCTGGCCTGCAAAGTTTCTTTTGAGAAATCAGCTGACAATCATATGGGCACTACCTTGTAGGCAACGAGCTGCTTTTCTCTTAATGCTTTTATAAAGATTCTCTCATTGTCTTTAACCTTTGGCATTTTAATTATGATGTGTCTTGTTGTGGTCCTCTTTGGGTTCATCTTGTTTGGGACTCCCTATGCTTCCTGGACTTGTATGCCTATTTCTTTCACCAGGTAAGGGAAGTTTTCTGTCACTATTTTTTTAAATAGGTTTTCAATTTCTTGCTCTCTCTCTTCTCCTTCCAGCATCCCCATGATGTGAATGTGGTATGCTTGAAGTTGTCCCAGAGGCTCCTTACATTACTTCATATTTTTGGATTCTTTTTTCTTTTTTTGCTGATTGGGTGTTTTTTGCTTCCTTATATTCCAAATTCTTGATTTGATTCTTGGCATCCTCTACTCTACTGTTGATTCCCTGTAAATTATTCTCTATTTCAGTTAGTGTATCCTTCATTTCCGACTGGTCCTTTTTTGTTGTTGTTGCTGTTCTTACTAAGTTCCTTGAGGTACTCAGTAAGTTCTTTGAGCATCCTTATAACCATTGTTTTGAACTCTGTATCTGGTAGTTTTCTTGCTTCCATTTCATTTAGTTATTTTTCTGCATATTTCTCTTTTTTTTTCATTTATGACATGTTTCTTTGTTTCCGCATTTTGGCTGCTTCCCTGTGTTTGTTTCTATGTATTAGGTAGATCTGCTATGTCTCCTGGACTTGGTAGAGTGGCCAGGTGTAGTAGGTGTCCTGTAGGCCCCAGTGGCTCAGCCTTCCCAGTCACCAGAGTTGAGCACTGCAGGTGAGCCCCTGTGTGAGCTCTGTGCACTGTCCTATTATAGTTGAGCCTTGATTGATATTGGCGCAACCCAGGCCAATGGGTTGGGAGGATCAGTTGCAACTACATTGGAAGAACTGCTGTGCAGAAGCTGACCGTATGGAGCAGGACTTACTTCAGTGGGGCTTTGGTTCTCACTGAGTCAGTCCCTTGTGTGTCATTCCTGGTGGTGGTGGGGTTGTAATATGGCATAGTAGAAGCTGGCCACTGGGTGCTCTGGCTCTGGAGCCTCTGGGGAGATGCAAAGTCAGCCACTCCCTGCGCCCTGCTTGGGGCCACCCAGCATGAGCTACAAAGCAATCTGAAGATGGCTTCTACTTGCCTTGGGCCTCGTGTGATCCCCAGGAGAGGCCAAGCTGTGAACCAAGGTGGGCTGCTGCTAGAGTCTGGCCTAGGGCCATTTATTGAGAGATATGGGGCATGCTGAGGCCAGCTACTGCTTGTTTGAGTGATTTTAGGAAAGTCTAGCATAAGGCAAGAGAGGCCAGTTTCTAAGGAAAAGCCACTGGAAATGGCTTGGTTGAACCTGCAAGTAGGGAGGGGCGGGGTCTCAGGGAATTATCAGGGGAGGGTAAAAAGTGTTTGCCAGGTTGATGGAGATTTTAATGTGGTGACTGCCTGTTAGCTCTGTGGTGGGGAGGGCTCAGCAAAGGAACAATGGCCTCTTCCAGCATTTCTGTTTGGGAGAAAGCTGCCCCTTCAGCTCTTGCCCTGATTCTAGACAAGTTAGTTCCTCCCTGAATGTCCCACGTTCCTTTCAAGCTGCTGCCCCAGTGCTGGAGCTCAGAGGGAGCTCCAGGTAAGTCTGTGTGAGGGCCCTTTAAGAGGAGCTGCCTGGGGCTCCAGCGACCTTTGTGTCATTCAGCCACAATCTCTGCTGGTTTTTACAGCCAGAAGTGGTGGGGACTTCTCTTCTCAGCAGTGGAACCATGGGCTGGGGGGTCTGGTGTGGGGCTGGGACCCCTTGCTCCTCAGGAAAACCTCCACAGCCAAGATATCCCTCCCAATTTTAAACCATCACATGTGGGTGTGGACCAGCGGGTTCTGAGATTCCACCCCACATCTCCATCCCTTCTACCAGTCTCGATGTGCTTCTTCTTTAATTCCCCAGTTGTAGGACTTCCTTTCAGCTAAATTTCAGGTGGTTCTGAATCATGGTTGTTTGGTATTTTATTTTATTATTTTTTGTTTGTTTGTTTCTTAGTCCCATACTCTGAACTCATTTATTTTACCTGCCCCACCTCTGAAATCACTTGATTCTTCCACCCCTGGTTTAGCCCCTTCCCCATATTTCACAGGAAATTTGAGGTTTGGTTCAGAATGGGAGTGACTTGGTCAACTCTGGTGTTTTGTATTTTTGTTGCAATTTTGATGTGGTTGTGGGGAGGCGACGAGTGCTGTTTACTTATGCTGCCGTCTTGACTGGAATCCGAGACATATTGATTGGTTACCTCCCACATGCACCTCAACCAGGCCAGGGATTGAACCTGTCACCCAGGTACATACCCTTGACCAGGAATACGAACCCTGGACCCTTCGGTGCACAGGCTGACCAACAAACACTGGCCAGGGCACAACTTTAATGATAATTTAACAAGAAAAAACTAAATAACCTACAATTAGAGGAACCTTAAACTTGATTTTGTAAGTGTGAATGGCTGACAAAAGGTGAAGGAAAGACATACCAAGCCTGGGAATTGCAGGAGCAGGGGGTCTGGAAACAAAGCACCTATCTTTATGCACAGTACCTCCTGCAGCAGGTTAACCAAATTGGGAATTAACAGGTGTAGTACCTACCCCCAGGAGTTTCCAATTTTGGAGGGAAAATAGGATTTATTAACAGGAAACAATGAGACTAATTGAAAGCAATCATTGGCTGGTGTGTGCCCTTGGGCAGGTCAGCTCCCCTCTGTGGGCCACTGTTGATCCATCTGGCTCTAACCTGCTCTCTAAATGCTACAACCCTGGTGGGCCGGGAACGAGGACTTGAAGGAAGGAGCTGGATTTGCAGAAAGGACCAGGATGCCAGGAGTGGGTGATAAGGCCTTGGGGTGGGCTGGAGTGCTCCAGCTGAGATAAAACTGGATAGGGTGGCTGAGGCCTCTTGAAGGAGAACTTGAAAAGCGAGGCTGGTTGACTTTTAAATTTGACCTGATAAGCAGGTCCTTGGACTGGAGATGAAAGGAGTGTCTGTGGGAGATTAATCTGATGGCCCTGCGCCATTGATCCGGATCTATCTGGAAGTACTGTGAGGACGGAAAGGCTCTCAGGGAGGCGTTTGCAATAGTAAAGTAGGCCCAGTCTTTTAAAAGAGGGTTTGAAATGACTCCTGCCAGTCTCAGGATACACATGGCTTCCGTGAAGTTTAATTTTCCTTAACCATAAGTAATTTAAAGTAAATGTCCTTTTTACTTTATGGCAATTATGGCTGTAGTATGGACCAGAATCCTAAATGTGTATATGCTTCTAGGGCAGAATGTCAGACTTCAAATAAATTTCAGGTTTGCAGAGGACTATTTTAGGTTATACTAGATCCCTCAGGGAGATACTTTCTTCTCTGCTGTGAAGGGTTTACTTTGATGGCAAATTTTGAGAAACTGGCTAACAGACTACTGGAGGAATGGGGAGAATAGGATCTAAGTGAGCTTCCGCTCATGGTTTTGTTGGGGTAGGTAATTGATTGGATACAAGAAACCAAAGAAAGGAAGCAATCCAAGATGGCACCAGGGCTTACCATCTGAAGACTCAGGAGAAAGATGGTGCTATTCATTAAAATGTGCAAATTGAAAGAGGGGTGGAAATATATGGGCTACCTTGAGAATACTGGGAACGCATGGCCTCGCTAGTCCCAGGGAAGGACTAGCCAGGTTGATCATGGAAGAGGAACCTCTTGGTCTTTCCCACTGACCTGCATGTTGGACACTTTGCCTAGTGTACTTTCTGTGACCTAAAGAAGATGTTCGCTGTGGGGTTTTAGAAGGTGCCCTATATCAGACGAAGGAAGTTCCCACCTATCCCTACTTTGCTAATAGTTTTCTCTTATTGTGAATGACTTGAATTTTATCAAAAACTTTTTTGGCTTCTGTTGATTCTTTCATGATTTTCCCACCTTTAATCTTTTAATGTGATGAATTATATTGATGTTTTTCAAAAATAATAAACTAACCATTTATTTTTTATATAAGGTAAACACAGTCAAACATACAACCCATTTTATTTATTTATTTTTTAAAGAATAGTTTATTGATTTTTAGAGAGAGAGGAAGGGAGAGGGAGAGAGAAACCTCGATGTGAGAGTCGAACATCTATCAGTTGCCTCCTGCACACACACACACACACACACACACACTAGGGATCGAGCCCAAAACTCGGACATGTGCCCTTGGTACCCAACCAACTGAGCCACACTGGCCAGGGCATTTTTTGTTTATTTTTTATTATTTGAGAGCAAGAGAGAAACATCTATATGAGAGAGTAACACTGCTCGGTTGCCTCCCATACAGGACCCGAATGGGGATAGAACCCACAATCTAGGTAGGTGCTCTGACTGAGAATCGAACCCACGACCTTTTGGTGTAGGGAATGATGCTCCAACCAGCTAAGTCACCCTGCCAGGGCTGCTTAATGTTTTTAAAGTTAAGTTTTTCATTAAGTAAATTTATTTTAAAAGGGAACCTGATAAAGTTCCAGGTTTATTGTCCTGGTACACATACATACAACTTTAAAATGAGCATAAAACTTCCCCGCTGGCGTGGCTCAGTGGTTGAGCATTGACCTATAAACCAGGAGGTCACAGGTCAATTCCTAGTCAGGGCACATGCCCCGTTGCGGGCTCGATCCCCAGTGGGGGTTGGGGGCAGGAAGTAGCCAATCAATGATTTGCTCTCATCATTGATATTTCTATCTCTCTCCCTCTCCTTTCTTCTCTGAAATAAATAAAAATATATTTAAAAATAAAATGAGCATAAAACTGTTAAAAATATTTATTCGGACCTTGAACTTAGGCTCTGGCGCCTGACTGGGTCAAATCCGATGTAGCACATGCAGCCACTGCCACCCAGATACCCAGGGCTCTCAGCCTCCCAAGTGCACCAGCCCCCTTCCAGTGCCAGCACTGTGGCTGCCTGATGGCTGGTCCTGGCTGTCCGAGTCCATGTGCTCTCCCGCAGGAAAGCTGGACGTTCTGGGGGATTAATCGCAGGTCGCTTTCTCCATCCCCAGCAGCCCTCCACCACTGGCCGTTGGGAATGGTGGACGGGTGTCCCTGCTCCCTCCGAGGCAGAAGCATGCACTTCTCGTCACGTCCCAGAGTTCCTCAACAGGACTGAGCTCCATTTGCCCACAGTGTTAACTTACCCAACAATGTACTTTTCACTGGTTTCCTTCCCTTCTGCCTCATTTCTCCACTCTTGGGTGCTTCCTGGAATCACCTCCTGGGTCAATTACTTCACTTGAATCCTTGTCTCAGAGTGTGCTTTGGGGAGGCCCAACTAAGGCAGCCTCTTGCTAGCGGCATGGCGTTGGGCGATACTTAGCTTCCCTGTGTCTCTGTTTCCATCTGTAACAGGAGGGTAGTAATAGCAGCTATACTTCAAGGTGAAGGTGGTTAAAAGATATAAACTTCCAGTTGTAAGATAAATAAGTCCTGGGAATACAATGTACAACATGATGATGATAGTTAACGGTTTTGTATTGTATAGTTGAAAAGTTGCTAAATGAGTAGATCTTTTTTTTTTTTTTTAAATATATTTTATTGACTTTTTACAGAGAGGAAGGGAGAGAGATAGAGAGTTAGAAACATCGATGAGAGAGAAACATCGATCAGCTGCCTCCTGCACATCTCCTACTGGGGATGTGCCCGCAACCCAGGTACATGCCCTTGACTGGAATCGAACCTGGGACCCTTCAGTCCGCAGGCCAACGCTCTATCCACTGAGCCAAACCGGTTTCGGCTAAATGAGTAGATCTTAAAAATCCTCAACATTATTATAAAATTGTACACCTGAAACCTATATAATTTTATGAACCAGTGTCACCCCAATAAATTCAATAAAAATTAAAATAAATTCTCATCACAAGAAAAATATTGTAATTATGTAATGGTTGTTAACTAAACTTATTATGGTAATCATTTTGCAATATATATGTATATTAAATCATGTATACTTTAAACTAATACAATTGATACCTCAATAAAACTGGAAAAAAACTAATAATGATGATTTACTTTCTCATCAAAGATAAATGAACTTCTAACCTGAACAGTCTACTCAATAATTCTGAGAGTAAAGAAACACTTCCTTTAGGACAGATCTGGTTTCTGGTTATGTACTTACTTCAAAGCTATATTTTTTAGTCCTCCTGCATACCAAAAAGCTCTTACACTTCAACATTTTTGTCTTTCCATAATTTCATATCTATTCTTTTATATATGAAGGGAGAGGGAGAGCAAAACATCAATGATGAGAGAGAATCATTGATCGGCTGCCTTCTGTACCCCACGTACCGGAATCGAGCCCACAATCCGGGCATGTGCCCTGACCAGGAATCGAACTGTGACCTCCTCCTAGTTCATAGGTCAATGCTCAACCACTGAGTCACACCAGCTGGGCCATATTTATTCTTTATAATTTAAAATATATTGTTCTCTTTAATGAAAGAGTGCAGTGTTGTGATTAACTAAAACTTCATACTTGTATTTTGGAAGATAGGAGTAATGGTTTTGCAGGTTAGATAAGGTACATGGCACACATTCATGTTGGTGTAACAAGAGTTCTTGAATTTAAAACAAGTACACACATATGTTATTACTAACAAACTACTTTTCATTTTTCCAGTTGGCAGAGGTTTTTGTTTGTTTGTTTGTTTTGTTTTTAAATAGATACCTAATGTTTGTTCATTAGATTCGTTCAGCATTTCAGCAGGGGATTTAGAATGAAATTTATGGGAGGAGTTTTGGGGGATGGGTAAAAGTTGAATGGGATTAAGAAGTACAAATAGCCAGTTATAAAATAGTCACAGGGATATAAAGTACAGCACAGGGAATATAGCCAATAGTACTATAGTACCTATGTATGGTGTAAGATGGGTAATAGACTTATGGGGAGGTTCATTTCATAGTTATATAAATATCTAACCACTATGCTATACACCTGAAACTAATGCAATATTGTATGTCAACTTTAACTGAAAAATAAATTTTGAAAAATCTAAAAAAAAGTCTTTGAATGTTTCATAACTTTAGATTGAGAAATTCCACTTCTAGAAATTAATTCACTGCTAGAAGTAATGACACAAAAATATCACCACAAAAATATTTCACAGTATTGTTTCTAATAGGGAAGAATGAGAAACAACTTAAATTTTCAACAATACATGTTGGGTAAAATGCATTATATATTCACCCAATGGCATACTATGTAGCCATCCTATATAATAAAGAGCTAATATGCTAATTAGACGAAACAACAGAACAACCGTCCAGACATCCTTCCGGATGACTGTGCAGATGACCTTCTGGATGAAGCCGGGACTGCGAGGGCTGCGAGGGGCTGTGAGGACCAGCTGAGGATGTGAGGGGCTGCGAGGGGCTGTGAGGGTTGAGCCCCTTGCACAAATTTCGTGTATTGGGGCCTCTAGTTAAGAATAATGTTGTCGTATAAATGACATGGAAAAGTGCTAACAATATATTGTTTTATTGGAAAAAAAGCTTACAAAACAATATGCAATGACCTCATTTTAAAAAATAGAACAGTCTTAGAAAAAACAAATATTGACATTTTAAAGGGTTATCTATGGATGGTGAGATTGCAAGTAATTTTTCCTTTTTTGTGTGCCTTATCTGGATTTTCTAAGGTTTCCACAATGCAAATGAATATTTCCATGATATTAGAACTATATTAAAAATTATCATTTAAAAAACAATTTATTGAGAAAATATTTAGCATAGAACTTGCCTGTTAGTTCAGGAGAGGCAGGAGTTCCCCAGGCCTCCTCCCACCGGGCGCATTACTGGAGGCCTGTGGTCTGCCTCTTGGTCGTGTGGAATCCAGCTTTGGGGAAACTACAAAGTAACCCCAAAAGTTTGGGAGGTAGAAGAAATGGCAATTGGGAGATTTTATAGAGTCTGAGCAAGAAGCTCCTTCAGAGAGGATCTAGTTTCTCCGCCTACGTTTTCCTCTAACAGAAGCTAAGGCCGACTCTCAGGGCTTGTCCAAGGCCACACAGCGGGCTTAACGACAAGGTGAGGCCTTGAATAGGCGGCCTCTCCGCCCGGCTGTATTTCGGTAATGGGCTGGTTTCCACCAGGCCTTCTACTTTACTGTGCACAGAAACAGCGGGGGTCTTGTTGAAATGCAGATTTTGATCCGGCAGGTCAGGCGTAGGCTTAGGAGTCCGCATTTCTAACCAGCGCTTAGGCGATGCAGATGGTGCGGGCTTTGGGATCACAGTACTCATGTGCAGCCATGGGGTACCAATGGGGTAGAGCACAGATTCTGCAGCCAGGCTGCCGGCTTCCCGATCCTAGCTCGGCCGCACATTGATTATTAGTGTGCTGCCGTTCCTTATCCGCGAAATAAGATAACACCTAACTCAGTGAGGATTTAATACGTTACTGCACGTTACGTATTTAGAACAGTGCTCGCTAAGAACTAGTTATTAGTTGTTATATTCCCTAGGGTTGGACCAATGAATGAATAACCTTTGGAGAAAAGCGCTTTCTTGGGCGACGAATGTCAGAGAAGGGAAATGGGAGGGCGCATTGGTGGGGGAGAGGACCACCTCCTGGAAAGCGCTCTCCACGGGGTGGTCGGGAGGGAGCGGGGCGACCGGAAGCCGGGCCGGCCCGCGCCCGAGGACCAGCGCGGCCGCTGCGGGGGAGGGGGGCGCCGCCAGCCCTTTCCGTCTGGGGCGCCGGCGGCTCCGCCCCGGGAGCGTGTGACGCGAGAGCATTCCACGGTTGCTACCTCGTCGCGAGGGGCGGGGCGCCTGTCAGGGTAGCCGCGCGCCGGCAAGGCGGGCCGGCTCCAGCGCGCAGTGCCAGCACCAGCACCAGCACCAGCACCAGCTCCAGCTCTGCGCCCGCGCTCTCCGGCCCGCCGCCTGCGTTCTGGCTCGCGAGCCGCCCTCCCGTCCTTCTCGTGCGCCGCCGAGTATGGAGCTGCTGTGCTGCGAGGGCACCCGGCACGCGCCCCGGGCCGGGCCGGACCCGCGGCTGCTGGGGGACCAGCGCGTGCTGCAGAGCTTGCTCCGCCTGGAGGAGCGCTACGTGCCCCGCGCCTCCTACTTCCAGTGCGTGCAGCGGGAGATCAAGCCGCACATGCGGAAGATGCTGGCCTACTGGATGCTGGAGGTACCGCGCGGACGGGTCTCCCCTCCCCCGCCGTCCCTGCGTCCTCGGCTCCGGACATCCCGGGGCCGCCCTGTTGGGACATCCTGGTCTCAACAACGATCTGCAAGATGCTTCGGTGGCCCGGACCCCCGGGCCCGGCCTTTCACTCGGCACCCTAGCCGGCTGCCTGCGCGGTGTCCCATTCCTTTTTCCTTCCCCAGCCTCGGCTCTGGCACCCTAACTAACCATCTCTTCAGCCGGGAAAGCCGGGCAGGATTCGCCTTCTCCCCTCCGGCTTCGCTAGCGTCTCCTGCTTCTCTCCCCCGCCCCGGCGTCTTAGGAGAGCGCGCCTGGAAAACCCTGGGCGCAGCCGCCCCCGCCGCGGAGCCGGTTCCTGTGTCTGCCGCGGGGCTCTGGCGGGGAGGCGGTGGGGGTGGCGCGCGCGCGGTTCCGGCGGTCAGGGAAATGAAAAGTGCGGGAGGCAGCGGCTGGAGTCTCCTCCCTTCCCTTTGGGTGTGTGCAGTGGGTGATGGTAGCGGGGGTGAGGTCCCAGCTCTCCGCTGCTGTGGGTGACTCTTGGGGCCCCCATGGGGGAGGGGAGTCTCATTAAATAAGGGAGCCCCTGGCGTACCTCCCTAGGGGGGGGCGGGGGGAGGCGACACGGAGGAAGGGGGCCGTCACCTTGGGGTGAGCACATCCTCTGTATTAGCCCTTGTCACTGTAAGCACCTTTTCCCCTTCCATGTTTGCTCCCCGTCCCACTTCCCTTCAGTGCCCCTTTCACCTTCAGTGCTGCTGTGCTTCCCACGTTCCTGCCCTTAAGTGACTGTGTCCTCCCCCCCCCTCCCCCCCAGGTGTGCGAGGAGCAGCGCTGTGAGGAGGAAGTCTTTCCCCTGGCCATGAACTACCTGGATCGTTACCTGTCCTGTGTCCCCACCCCTAAGGCGCAATTTCAGCTCCTGGGTGCGGTCTGCATGCTGCTAGCCTCCAAGCTGCGCGAGACTACGCCCCTGACCATCGAAAAATTGTGCATCTACACCGACCACGCTGTCTCCCCCCGCCAGATGCGGGTGCGTGCATACTTTCCCCCACCCCTAACACATACCGCCTCCTCACCGGGAAAAGGAAAGCTAAGCTCTCAGAGGCTTTCTGCCCCCTGGGGGTCGGCTCAGGGCCGCAGGGGCTATATATTTGGACAAAAGATGGGCAGTGCCGAGTGATGGTTAGAGTAGCCCCAATGGAAGCTTAAACTGCCAGCATGAACGAACTCCCCTTCTCCTGACCTCCAGGGGGTGCCACTCCTCTTGGTCTTTCCCCCAGATAGCAACAAGTCAAACTGCATGTCTACACTCACTAGTACTTTGCCTCCGGGTTTACACAACCATCATGAGTTATTTATTGGCAGCAGCAGGACATGCCTGCACACCCCCACTGGAGTGGGGGAGTGGAATGTGCTTCTTGTGGGGGAGGGGGGCTGCTTTGGGTGAGCCTTTATCCCGGTGTGGACTTTGTGATTGAAAAGCCTCCCAGAGCAGATTAAAGCCCAGCCCTGATTGCTCTCAGGAAGGGCTCGAGGAGTTCCATCCCACCTTCTTTCCTTCCTCTTATATCCCAGAAGAGACAGCTCCTTCCTAATCCTCATTGTGAGGAACCTGAGCAGCTGCCTCAGGCCTGGTGGAATCATCTCATCTCTCCCTTTCCCCCTTAGCCAGAGGCCAGAGCGGAGACAGGGAGCTGAGCTGCAGCTGCTTCCGATGTGATAATGATGCCCCCTCCCCTGGCCCGCCCACTCTGACCATGGTCTTTCATAACCCTGCGGGGAGCTGCTGTCACTCCTGTGGTTTGGGAAGTGGCTCCCTGGGCCTCAGGCTAGGAACTTGGGCTGGGCTCTTCCGAGGCAGGGCAGGAAAGTCACCGGTTCTCTTATCCCAAAGCCTGAGGTCGGGGCTGCCTGGATCTGGAGGAGGGGTATGCAGATCACCTCCCAGGGTGGGGGTTGGATGGGGGGGGGTCTGGGAGAGGGTGGGTGAGCGGGCACCTTCCTCAACCTCGCTCTATACTGCCAAGTCTTCTCCTGACCCTGAGAGAGTCTCTGGGCCCCATCTCCCGGGGAGGAGGGCAGCGTGCAGGCTGCTGTGATTGGCTGGCCAGGAAGCCAGGGTACTGGGGCCCCCGACTGCTGCTTGTCCAGGAACAGGATTCCTCTTCCTGCCAAGTAGCTCTCAGAGATGGAAGTAGGAGGCCGGAGTTGGGAATCTGGGAGGCCCCACAGCGCTTTGTGATGAATCCGGTAGTTTTAGGCAAGTTTGAAGGTGGAGCTGCTTTCCAGGGCCAGTGGGAAAGATGTTTTTGGAGGGGTTTGGGCTGGAAGGTAAAAGGGGACTTCCTTTTTTGTGTGAGAAGTTTGGGATGGTATGTGTGCCTTTGTACCAGGGAAGTTTTTCAGAACAGGCAAAAAATACTCTTCCCCCACGCTCTCCGCCTGAGCTGGGGGTGGAGCGTGCAGATGGCTTCCTAGAAGGCTTCCTAGAAGGTCAGAGTTGGAAGGGACCTCAGTGAACTCGGAGGTCCAAATGCTTGTGAGAAGGCGGAGGGCAGGGTCCTGCCTTGGCAGCCTGAAGCAGATGACGAGAATCTGGGTCTTCTCGCTAGCCCAGGTGGCCCTGAAGGCCAGAGATATGATGGAAGCTGCCAGCCACGGCAGCTAAACCCTCCCTGGGGTATGTTCTGTGCCAAACGAGGACTGAGATTCTCAGGGGCTGTCCGGAGACAGGGTAGGGTGGCCACCTTCCCTCACACAGGACCCCATTCCTCCCCACAGGGCCAGTCCCGCTCCAAATTGCCTTTCAGGTGTTTCCTTGGAGGCTGGGTACTTTCTATTCACTTCTGAGTTAGGAGTTTGGCCACTGGGACAAGCACCAGGGGTAGAATGCTAGCTTCTCTGCCCAACTTCTGGCTCCAGGCCAGGCTGTTTTCTGTGGGGCCCTGTGAGAGGTTTGGGGCTGATTTGGGAGGATGACACCTAGGCCGGGGCCGGGAAGAGGTTGGGTGGGGTTGCTATTTCTCTCTCAGTAAGGAGTTCCTTCCTGAGATAAAACAATGAAGAAATCCTCATATGTGCAACTCAGAAATGGGGCCAGGGTTGCAAACCCCAGACCAGTGGATTGGGGTTTCCATCCGCCTTCTGGGATCTAGCAGGGGTGTGCAGGCTCGGGCAGGTAGAGATCGGGTTTGGTCCCTCGGAGACCATCCAGACCCATCTTGTTTGGCATGGCCTCCACAGATCTTTCCGAGACTCAAATGGCACTAAGCACTGTGGGTTCCAGTTGAAGGGGGTGGGGTGGGTGTTATATCTCAGGACCCAACCCTGATGTCCCACCAAGGGGATGTGGGTTGGGTTGGGCAACGTCCCCTTTGAGGAACCTCAGAGTTAGTTCAGTGACTGTATCAGAGGTGGTGTGGCCTCATGCTCACTCGGGTTTCTACAAGAGGCATAGGCTTGGCTGGGATGCAGAGTTGGGGAGAGGCTAGTGGTGATTTCCCCTTTTATAAGTCCTTGGGATTATGGAGAGTCTGCTTTACCCCAGAGGAGCCTCAAGTTCATGGAGATGGAGGTGGTTTCTGTTGCCGCAGTCTTTTCATTCAATCCCAGCTGGAGAAGTGCTCAGAGCCCTGGGTCAAGTCAGAAAAAGGCCTGTATTATTGGCCCCCCAAAGATAACCAAACAAGATCAAAAGACAATTCATGTACAGCATGTAGTCTGGCACGTAGTAAACGACGAACAAATGCTCAAAGCAAATGTCCCCAGCTCTTCCCTGCCCTGGACTCTCCATTCCACAGTGCCAGTCCCTAAACCCAGAAGCAAAACTGGGGTCTTGACCTTCGAGTTTGGTGGGCTTCCTTCTCCGTTACTCTCTTCCCTTGCCTTCTTTAGTCACTGACCCCGCTTCTTCTCCAACCTCCAGGACTGGGAGGTGCTGGTCCTGGGGAAGCTCAAGTGGGACCTGGCTGCTGTGATTGCCCACGACTTCCTGGCCCTGATCCTGTACCGGCTCTCTCTGCCCAGCGACCGACAGGCCTTGGTCAAAAAGCATGCTCAGACCTTTTTGGCCCTCTGTGCTACAGGTAATACACTCCAGGCATATTTTTGCCAAATCAAGAAAATCAAGACGTGGGAGGGTCAGAGGAGATGCTTGTTACATGCCTTTTAAAATTTTTGAAAATTATGTCCCCTCTGAGCCCCCAGTTTCAATACAGAAAAGATGCAGAGCACAATCTAAGCTGTATGGGATCTTAGAGACCCCGGTACAAATGTAGGTGGGGACTCAGGGCTTAGAGAGAAGTGATTGCCCAAGGTTTCACGGTGATTAAATCAGGAGCAGAACCCAGGTCTCAACCCTGGTTTTGTTTCCACACCAGGGAGAGACTCATTCACTCCCTGGTGCCTGGCCTGGGTCCCTTAGGGACCACCCTGGACCTGGCCTGCACAAGTCTGCTATTCACCCTGACCCTCTAGGAGAGGATCTCTCCTACCTCTCTCTCTTGCCCCCGTCTGACACAACTCACTGTTGGCATTTTCCAGTATGCCCCTGCTCTATTCCTGCTGCCTGGCACTTTCTGAAGGATAGGAAGTCCACCCTGGTTGTTATTCTTGATGTTCTCCTTGCCTCATGGTTCCCTCTCCCTCTTCCCAAGATTACACCTTTGCCATGTACCCACCATCCATGATCGCCACAGGCAGCATTGGGGCTGCAGTGCAAGGCCTGGGTGCCTGGCCCGCATCCGCAGATGAGCTCACGGAGCTGCTGGCAGGGATCACAGGCACTGAAGTGGTGAGTGCTGGGCAGCTGGGCAGCAGCCTGTCAATCCATGAAGCGCTATTCCCTGAGCCTCCAGTAGAGGGAGGTGTCCATCTCCAACCTGGTGCCCACTCCTGGTTTCACGCGCCCTGCCCTTGGGGCTTCTGTGGCGTTTTATCTACTGCCTTGTCTGGGGGAAAGCAAGTGGTCTTGGGTGGGTTTCAGGGCACCATCCCTTGGTGCCCTTTTCTGCCAAATGGTGTGCAGGAGTGGGGGTGGGAGGTTTGGTGTCGGATGCAGGGCTGCGCTCACACCCTGTTGCCACATCCTCTTGCCAGTTTCTGAGAATTGAAGGTTGATTCCTGGGGCTGGGCTGTGGCCTAACCTCCCCAGACTTCCCTGTGTGCTGGGAGGTGTCCGTCCCCTGCAACTGCTGCCAGATGCTATGGGAGGAGGGAAGTGGACCTTCAGCTCCAATGGGACCTTCCTCCACCTCACCCAGCAGTCCCTCCTCACTGTCCCCCCTTGTTCCCAGGACTGCCTGCGGGCCTGTCAGGAGCAGATTGAAGCTGCACTCAGGGAGAGCCTCAGGGAAGCTGCCCAGACGTCCCCCAGCCCAGCACCCAAAGCCCCCAGAGGCTCCAGCAGCCAGGGGCCCAGCCAGACCAGCACTCCCACAGACGTCACAGCCATCCACCTGTAGCCCCGGAGAGGCCCCCTCCAGTGGCCACTGACAGCAGAGGAGGGTCGCTGCCACCCTCCCTCCCTGCGGGAACAAACCACGTCACATCTGCCACAACTGAAGTCTGGGGGGGCTCCTTCCTATTTGCCCTTTGCTAAAGAGAAGGGGGCAGGTCCTACCTATCCCTGCAGTGTGCACTAAGGGGCCCGGCCAGCCACGTTGGGGTGGCTAGTCAGGCCCCTCCTTCTCCCTGCCTCTGACCAGCTCAGCTCCTTCCCTGGTTCTGGCTGGGGGTGGGTCGGCTGGTCAGAGACAGAATTGAAGAAGGTAAAATAGATGTAACCAGCATTCCTTATTGAGGCCCCCTATCTCGGGGGCTCTCACGTTCTCAACTGCCAAAATGCCCTGGTGCCTTACAAAGGTGCTGCCCCTTCTAGAGTTACTGCATTTGGATTGGGGTCTTTCTGAAGAAATTTCTGATATTCTGAGGGGACACAGTCTGGACAGCTCTTCTCAACATACTTTGGAGAGCCCTGCATAATCCGTGCTCACAGCTGCTCCTAGAGGGAGGGGGGCCCAGGCCTCTGTCAGAGGTTCAAGAATCAACCAGTTCCTCCTTGCTTCGCTTTCTGCCCAGTTTCTCCTGTGATTGAGGGGGGTCAGTGCTGAAGGAAGAGGTGGTTTTAATTTATTAATTGTGTTGAGTACAACTGTAAGAGGGTGTGGTGGGGCCCACCGGCCCAAGTGGTGGTGGCCCTGGCGGTTGCTGCATCCCTCCTCTGCTACTGGCTAGAGGATCCTTGTGACCAAGGAGCTGCTACGGCCTGGGAGGGGCCAGGCCCTCCTCTCCCTTTGGCCCTCGGCCCCGTCCTGCATCAGGGGATGGAGCAGGGGTGACCCGGAGGTGACCAAGCCCGCTGTCTGAAGATGCAAGCCCTGTTAACAGGCCTTTCCCTAGGCCACAAGGTCCAGTTGCTGGCCCAGGACCATCATATGCTACCTTAATAAAGATTCTGGAATAAAGTTGGCCTTGGCTTCTTGGATTGGATGGAGGTGTGGGTAAAAGCATGAGGTAAAGGGGGCAGAAATCGGTGGTTCCATCAGTGGTCCATCAAGCCTGTTACGTAAAGGGCCTGAGTAAATATTTTAGGCCTGCGAGCTATCATCTCTGTCCCACAGAGTCAGTGCTACTTTATAATGGAATGTGTGCGTTCCTAAAAATCATTGTACTTTGCAAAACTGCCTAATAAAATCCATAGGACTTATGTATGGGCACAACATGCAAAAACTTAATGAGCGATATGTTTTTTAAAAAAATATTGATTTCAGAGGGAGAGATACAAACATCAATGATGGGAGAATAATCTATGGCTGCCTCCTATATGCCCTCTACTGGGGATCAAGCCCACAACCCTGATCCGACCCACATGGTTCATGGATCTATGCACAATCACACAGCAGGGTTGAGTGACATGTTTTTTATTTCTTCAAAATATATTTTATTGATTCTTTACAGAGAGGAAGGGAGAGGGATAGAGAGCCAGAAACATCGATGAGAGAGAAACATCGCTCAGCTGCCTCCTGCACACCCCCCACTGGGGATGTGCCCGCAACCAAGGTACATGCCCTTGACCGGAATCAAACCTGGGACCTTTCAGTCCGCAGGCCAACGCTCCATCCACTGAGCCAAACCAGCTGGGGCGAGTGACATGTTTTTTAAAAAAGAGGGGCCAGCCCTAACCGGTTTGGCTCAGTGGACAGAGCGGACTGAAGGGTCTCAGGTTCGATTCTGGTCAAGGGCATGTATCCCGGTTGCTGGCACATCCCCAGTAGGGGGCGTGCAAGAGGCGGTTGAATCGATGTTTCTCACTATCCCTCTCCCTCTCTAAAAAAATCAATAAAATATATTTAAAAAAAAAAAAAAAAGAGGGGCCTGGCTGCCTTGGTTCAGTGGTTGAGCGTGGACCTATGAACCAGGAGGTCATGGTTCAATTCCTGGTCAGGGCACATGCCTGGGTTGCAGGTTTGATCCCCAGTCTGGGGCATGCAGGAGGCAGCCAATCAATGATTCTCTCATCATTGATGTTTCTCTCTCTCTCTTCCTCTCTGAAATCAATAAAAATATGTTTTTTTTAAAAAAGGATAGCATAGTTTTTATATACTATATGGTTAAGAAACACAAATATAACATAGTCCTTTATCTTCAAAAACACCTGAAGTTCGCTTGTGGAAGCAGAGGTTGGGAGGATGTGACTCCCAACCCACATGTCAGAGGTGCTTGCACTTGTGTATCTGGCTTGGTTCAGCTTGGTGCAGTTTTCTGATTTTATGTGTTGTTTCTCAAGGACAAAACTGCATATAAATAAATGTGCTATTCGTTTTATGATAAAATTGTTCCCAAATATATTAACTGGGTTGGAACAAAGACACATTTTCAAAGGCAAACAAGGGTTCCAGGATTGTACTCTGCTATTGCAGCATGAAAGCAGCCATGGGAAACATGTAAATAGATGGGAGTGGCTGTGTTCCAATAAAACTATGGACACTGGAATTTGAATTTCACATCATTTTCACCTACCATAAAATACTCTTTAAAAAAATTTTCCCATCCATTAAAAAATGGAAACACCATTCTTAGTTCATGGGCATAAGAAAATGGGCATATGACCCTAGTTTGCCAACCTCCAGTCTAATGCTCTCATTAGCCAGAAAGGGAACTTGTCTGGTGGTGATCCAGCTCTAACTATCCTGGGCACAACCAATATTCTCTGATCTGTCTGGTCTTTGCATTTCCACTTCCCTCTAGGGCAAGCATGTCAAACTCGTGGCTCGTAGGCAGCAGGCCTACTTTATTTGGCCCATGTCAGCCTTTGAGTTTGATATGCTTGCTCTAGGGCAGTGGTCGGCACTCATTAGTCAACAGAGCCAAATATGAACAGTACGATTGAAATTTCTACTTAAACTATATAGGTAGGTACATTGTTAGGTAAGTACATTGTTATTAACTTAATTAGGGTACTCCTAAGGCTTGGCCAAAGAGCCGCATGTGGCTCGAGAGCCGCAGTTTGCCGACCACGGCTCTAGGGGCTCTCTCCTCTAGCTCTTCCACCCACAGCTGAGACAGACCTTCTTTTGAACAACCTCCTGGTTCCTGGCATTCTCCCAAAGCAGCCTGTATTGGGGAAAGGCAGAGACGAGCCCCCTAGGGGCTAACTCTGGGTATAGCCTGGAGGAACGAGCTTGGAGAGTTAGGATAGGGGTGGGGGTCCTCAGTATACTGGGTAAGAATCCACTCCTAGGCAGGAACAGGGAAGAGTAATCCCTACCTTTAGATAAAGAGGGAAAACAGAAAGATCTGCATTGATCACAATAAAACACAGACGCTCAATAAATACCCGCCTTTTCATCCACATCCCAGGGATTGACATAGCCTGGGAGAAAGAACTCGAAGCCCCAGCAGGGCAGTGGGAATCCTGGGGTGTGGATCTCAAACAGGTTCCAGAACTGAGCAGCAACAATGGCCTGACCCTCGGTCCGCCCTGCAGGGTACCGGGGGGTCCCAGATGCCCAGGAGCTCTCACTGCCCAGTTGTAAAGGCTCAGTGTCACCTTAACTGGGATCCTGGTGTCCTCCCACACCCCTCAGACCAGGATGAGTGGCTGTTTCCTCAGTCCATGGTGATGGGAACATCTTCCACATCTCGGGGCACTGCGCTCTGAAGCTCACGTCTGATCTCAGGGGACAGCTGGGGATGGGGCTGCAGCCGGAGCAGTTCCAGGAGGGCCTCTTTCTGCTCCATGGCCAGGTCTGCCTTATAGCGCTGGGCCAAAGTCAGGAGGCACTGGTGCCAGAGCACGGGCAGTTCACGCTTCTCCGTCCGGAACCCCAGGAAGTGGAAGACCAGAGCATCCAGCACCCTGTAGGGCAGTGCGTACTTCTTATCCAGCAGCAGCCGCAGGAAGATGCTGTTGGCACCGCTGTAGTCCATCTCAGCAATTTTCAGCATGGCCGCGCTGGTGGGGAGATGGGTGGAGTCAGTGGTGGGGAAATGTTGGGGGAGAGGGCCTACCTCTCCCTCTGTGCTTTCCCCCTCTTCTCCTCCACTGGCCCTTACACTGTGGTACGCCTACAAGGGCCATCTCAGGCCTTCTCACCTATGCAGTGCAGTCTTTTTTCAAGTAATTTTATTTTTTTAACTTTTTTTTAAACACTTTTATTGATTTCAGAGAGGGAGAGGGATAGAGAGATAGAAACATCAATGATGAGAGTGAATTACTGATCACCTGCCTCCTGCACGCCCCCTGCTGGGGATCAATCCCACAACCCAGGATGTGCCCTTGGCCGGAATTAAACCTGGGATGCTTCAGTGGGCAGGCCAACGCTCTATCCACTGGGCCAAACCAAACCGGCTAGAGCACCTGTGCAGTCTTGATCCTCCTCCCCCCGCACTCCAGTTATCATCTCTAATTGGGATGCTGATTCATCCCAAATCCCTACTCCTGGCTCAGAGTGCTTGTCTCACTCAGTATCCAACTAGAGTATGTTCAAATACCTCAACATCTCCACCCCTGACCTATTTCCCTCCCATGTTCCCTATTCATTCCTTCAACTATTTACTGAGCACCTACCAAGTGCCAGGACTGGGACCCTGTTCTTATGGAATTACAATCTAGTGGAGGAATGATCTACCTAGTGGCTTAAGCCACAAAATCAGGGCTACGGTATTCTCAGCTCCTTCTCCACTCTGTACCCCCACCAACTCCAAGTCCTGGTGATTCCACTGATCAGTCATCTTTTCCCCCGGAGTGGGAACACTACCTGGAGTGCAGCACAGGAATGGAGCATTTGGTGATGATGCTACCCACGATGATGGCTTCCCGGAGGGTACAGGTGCCCGACTCACACAGTGGGATGAGGATCCCTGGGGAGGGTCAGAGGGGCAGTCACTCTGAGCTGAGGGTGAGAGAAAGGATGCAAAGCAGGAAGCACCCCCACCTACCACAGAGCCAGCCATCTCCCAAGTCCTGCTTACTGCTATCACCTGCAGGAGCTCCAGCCCCTCCCTTTCCTAACTGCCTCCTGGGTTCTCACCTTTAAACCAGGCTCCAGGCTTGAAAAGGGCCTTCTTGAGTGCCATGTAGAGGTGGAAATTGAGTCGTTTGTATTCAGCAATATCATCTCGTACTCGGGGGAGCAAGACAAGGTTGTAGAAGCGCTGAGCCATGCGTTCCTTCAGGTTAGATGAGAAAATCCTAGTTTTTTTGGGGGGGGGTAGCAGGGACATCCCAGGTCACTTGACAGCCTGGAGCTGGCCCTTTAAATATCACTGTGGATGGTGCATGCAAAAGATCTGAGGGGCGTGTGAACTATGTGCATGCAACACCCAAATCAGATAGGAGGGAACAGGAGGTCTACAAGATGCATCCAAACAGGTGAACACCGAGAGAGCCAGAGTGCTCCCAAACCAATGGCAACTCAGCTATTCATCTTCCTCTCCCCATCGTGGGCCTTCTCTACCCTACTCTTTGAGGGACCTGAGCACGTGTGGGGAGCCACAGACTTCTGAGGCCTGAGGACACCCCAGGGTGGTAGCCCAGTAGTTATAAGCCTCTTCCCTAAAAACTCATCACAGGCGATTTTCAACAGGGTCTTGGCCCCAAAACATGAAACGGGAAAATGATGATATAAAGAAGCACAAGAGAGAGCTCTGGGGCAAAGTTAAAATGTAATGGCAGCCCTGGCTGGTGAGGCTCCGTTGGTTGGGCGTCATCCCATGCACCAAAGGGCTGCTGGTTCTATTCCCAGTCAGGGCGCATGCCCTGGTTGCGGGCTCGATCGCCAGTGTGGGGGGCGGGGGGCCTGTGGGAGGCAGCCAATGTTTCTCTGTCTCCCTCTCCCTTTCTCTCTCAATAAAAAATATTTTTAAAAAAATGTAATGGCAGCCCTAGCCGGTTTGGCTCAGTGGATGGAGCATCAGCCTGCAGACTGAAGGATCCTGGGTTCCATTCCAGTCAAGGGCACATGGCCGGGTTGCAGGCTCGATCCTCAGTAAGGGGTGTGTGGAGGCAGCTAATCAATGATTCTCTTATCATTGATGTTTCTCTCTCTCTCTCTCTCTCCCTTCCTCTCTGAAACCAATAAAAATAAATACATAAAATAAAAATATAGAGAAAGAAAAAGTAATGGCAAAGACCAGGAAAACCTGTACTTCCCATGCCCCCAGCCCTTTACCTATAGACCTAAGGCCACTCTAACTCCCATCCACTCTACCTTGTGGCTTGGTACATTGCAGCAGCGGTCCAGGCCTCAGGCTCTGTGACATAGAGGATCTGCTCCCAGTTGGAGAGTGCAGGGATGATCTTAAATGCCTTGGGCAGCTTCCCACTGCGGTACTTGGATAACACCTGGGGATGAGGGAGTAGTACCATCGTTGCCAAGAACACACATCCTGCTTGCCGAGTGCCAGGTACTTGTCCGGGGGCTTTTCATATGTTCACTCACTGAATCCTCACAACCACCACATACAGAGATGCTATTATCATCCTCATTTTCCAGATGGGGACACGGAGATCTTACCCACAGTCACCAAGTCACTAAGTGGTGCAGCAGGACTCTGAACCCATACACTCTGACTTAAGACTGTTCTTGGCCACCAGGCCTTCTGTGTATGAGAGGTGGGCACCCAAAGCCTTAGGTGGGAGCCCACAGCCCCTGTGAAGGTATTCCAGCTCTTACCTCCCGGACTCCTCTGTAGACCTCTAGGACCCGGGGGTCCAGTTGGGGCATAGGGAATCCTGTCACCTCGGACATGACTGTCTCAACTTCCGTCTGCTTCTCAGTCAGCTTCTCCATGATGATGTCAGCCAGGGTACGCCTAAGAGTTGGGAGTGGGGTGCAGGGGAGAGGGGAAGGAAGGGGCGGGAGTGCTGTGGTCACAGTCCAGGAAGCTCTAGACTCCACACACAGTTTCTTATGAGCTTCAATAAACCTGTCATCTTGCTGGGATGTGCGACCTCAGTTCCCCTCTGGGCCGGACCCACCATGGAATCACTGCAGAGCACAAACGACCTGAAAGTCATTCAACTTGGGATGAAGCAGACAAACGTGTGGAGGTTAAGAACCCGGACGCTGAAGTCAGTCTGCCTGGGTTTAAATCCTGGCTTTTCCACTATCTGTATAACCCTGGGCCTGCTACTTTGCCTCTCTATGCTTCAGTTTTCTCATCTGTAAAAGGGGTAATAACTGTATCTACCTCATAAAGTTAACGTCAGGATTAAGCGAATTAATACATGTACGTTACTTGGAACTATCAGTACATGGAAAACGTGTAATGTGTTGCCAATTTCAGACACATCCCTTACATGCTGAAGTCTCTCCAATTATAAAATACTGGTCTGACCTCTTAGTTATATACCAAGATTTCAAGTAGCTGGGATAATTTGGGAAAAGACCAGGGCACAATAATATTTTTCCCTCATTAAACAGTGTATCTAACGTAACTTTAGTGTGATGACTCATAATCCTCCTTACATTGGGCTTTGGTATAAGAATGGTATCTCCAGAGGCTAACGTATATTTAAAACTAAGGGTCTTCTCAAGGCCAGGCACTGAGCACAGGATTTCTCAGACGTTGTCTTAGACAGTCCGTGCAACACCTACACTGGGTGTCATTCGCCTTATTCAACATGGGAACTGATACTCAGACAGGTTAACACGCACCCAAGGTCTCAGAGTTCTCAAGTGGGGGGAAGAGTCAAGCCCCGTTGCTCAGGTTCTAAAGTTCAGGTACTTTACAGCACACGGTAACGTGCCTCCAAACTAAACAGCCTCTGATTGCTGAGCTCATGTGGGTCTGGGCCTGCTTTCTGAAGATGCCAGCTGTCATTTCTCAAAACTGCCAGGAGTCACTGTTTCTAGTAGCTTCACTCTTCCATTTACTGCAAGCTGGAAAACCATTCTGCCAGGTCCGTCAGAACGATCGGTGAAAGAGGAGTTATAAGGCACGGAGAGGCTCTCTGGTGGGACAAGCACACGAGTCCAAGCACACACTCTGTGACATCTATTTCAGTTGCCGGGTATCAATCTGAAGGAGGAACTCATCCCTTTGTTCTGTGCTCTCAAATAAACTACCACAGACCTTATCATTCAGCCTCCCTGTGTTTTCACAGTATTATTAGCAATGAGGGATGCATTAACCCAAAGTAGCCCGCAGAACCAAGGACAACGTCATGTTAATGTCACAGGATCAGAATGGACTGGTTGAGGGCGTTCTGCTAGATTCCCCTCTCCTGGGCCAAAATCCACATGCTCAGGGGTTTGACTACAGGAGCTCAAATGCAGACATCATCTGGAGTAGCATTTATTACAGATGGGCATAAATCAGTGGTTCTAAGTGGGGGCGAATCTGCAATGCCTGAGACATCTGGCAATGCCCGAGACCTTTTTGGTTATCACAATTGGTGGGAAGGTCACTCCTGGCATCTAGGGAGTAGAGGTCAGCGATGCTGCTAAACAGTCTACATTGCACAGGTCAGCCTCCACACAAAAAAATTATCCAGCCAATAGTGCTAAGGCTGAAAAACCTTGAATAAAATGAAGCTTAGGGTACAAAAGAGATTTGGCCAAGGAAACTGAGCTTACCCCTAGAGTATGCCAAGACCAAATGCAATGGAATACAGCTCCCTAGAAACATAAAAAGGTCAGGTAGCTGTTTCCCCAGGTAATCTGAGCAGTTCTAGAACAGGTGGACAGAGGGGGAGGAGATATTTTGAGTCTGTATCATTCTCACTCAGAATGGTCGTCTGAGGATGGGCCACTTTTGTTAAGGTGGATCCCTACAACTAGCAACGCTCAGGCCCTTCCCAAGGGTAGGGCATCAAAACTCTGCCAGAGCATTTGCTTCCTTGTGGGAAGTGGCTACCAGGACCCACTACCCCAAATTCTAGGCCATGTCAGCCCTACCTGACAGGAGGGTTTTTATTCATGAACATCTCAATGGCACGCTCATCCTCAGGGTCCACAACCACCTCTGCATGGTGGCCGGCCCCTGTCATTGTGGCAGCCTTCTCCAGGGTGGGCCACTCTTCATCCTCGTCATCTGATCCATCTTGCGGCACTCCTGGACCTAGAAGAGGGGAGATGAAATGGATGAGAAAGGCAAGCGGTGGGTGAGGGATTTAGAGGTCAATTTAACTTTAACCACCATGGGCAGTGTAAGCCTCACGTGTGCTTGTGATAGATGGATGTGTGCAGTGAAACAGTGGTGCACACACTATCTTCCTGTACCAGGGGCTTACAATCCTGCTTGAGAAACAAAATGCACATATGTGAACCAATGACACAGTGATGCCAACATATCATAGTTAACACATTATACTCAGTCATGTAGCAGGAACTGTTCTAAATACTGTACATAATACTCACAACCCCAAGAAGTAGGTCTTATTAGTATACCCAGTTTCAGATGGGAACACTAAAGCACAAGAAAAGTTAAGTAATTTGCCTGTGGCATGTAGTCTGGGCCTAGATTGTGCATTCTTTACCCATATTCTACACACATGGATGGGCTTGATCATATGCCAAATGAGTGGTAGAGACAGTATATACCATAGGCAATTTAGAAGATGATGAGTGCCGACGATGGTTAGAGTCTGGATAGGGAGCATGGGTGCAGCTGGAGTGTGGTCCAATACAATACTGGCAAAAGGGCTTTTACAAGATTGTCTGTTAAGCAGCAGCAAGAAATATGGCTGGATGGGTAAAGTGAACCCAGACTGTGGGAAGCCTCGAGGCCAGGCAGTGTAGTTCAGACTTCAATGGGCCAACCCATTGAAGAACTGATTACTGGAAGGCTACAGCTGATTGGGCATCTGGTAAGGGATGCCATACTCCAATCCAGGATGAAATGCTGCATATGAACAGGTTATTAACAAAGGAAGTGTGTGATAAAAGCTAAATGGTGGTGGTGGTGTGGCGAAGGTGTTTTGTCTCCACATGCTAACAACCCCCAAGCCTATACTTGGAGGTAGATGCCCCTTCACTCCAGACCATAACTCCAGCTGCCACCTGTACAGTTGCTCTTCACAAGAACTTCAAACTTCACCTGTATCAACCAAACTCACTCTCTTTTCCTCCTAGGCCTATACTACTTACTCACTGTGTTCTATATCTAAGTACATAGCACCACCGTCCACCCCATGCTAAGCCGGAACCTGGGAGGCAGGCCCGCCTCATTCCCAACACTCAATGACTAAAGCCTATTCAATTCTGCCTCATAGAATATTTCAAACACTTCACAGCTGTCTAAGCCTAGATCAGCATCATTTCTTGCCTGGATTAATTAAACAGTCCCCTAACTGGTCTCTATATTCTCCAATAGTTTTTCATTGTCTTTATGACAGCTTTAAATCCTGGGCACAGCCTCCAAGTCTTTTGCAGATTTGGTTCCTACCCATCTCACCATCATTCATTAATCTATTCATTCAGCAAACACTGAGTGCCTAGTATATGTGATGCACTGTTCTGGGTGCTGGAACTATACTAATGAACGAGAGAAACAAAATCTTTTGCCCTTATAGGCAAAATCTTTTGCCTATACTCTAGTCAGGGAAGACAGACAATAAATATAACATGATAGGTTAAAAGACGAACGCTATGAAAAAAAGCAATAGGGCAGAACAGAGAGGTTGGGACTGTAAAGATAGGGGTGGGGTGTTGAAATTTTCTCTCTTTTTTCCTTTTAATCCTCACCGGAGGACATGCCCTCCATTGATTTTAGAGAGAGAAGAAACAAGGGGAGAGAGAAACATCAATGCAAGAGAGAAACATTGATCAGTTGCCTCTGGTACCCAGCCCAACCAGATCCAAACCCACAACCGAGGTATGTGCCCTGACTAGGAATTGAACCTGTAACCTTTTGGTATATGGAACAATGCTATGCTCCAACCAACTGAGCCACCAGGCCAGGGTGGGGGTGTTGCAATTTTTAATGAAGGTGTGTGGTATGTGAGAACCTGGGCCCCTTCCCAAGCTCCAACTCCCCACTCTGACCCTGTGGGAATATGATGAAGGCCACCTGTAAACGGACTGTGGGAGCAACCTTGGGAGCCTGGACAGCCAAACAGAAACTGATCTTGGATGTGAGCCCGATTGTAAACTATTAGTGTTTTGATCTTACAGAGCTTGCGCTTGAGCACGTCTCTCCTGCATGCCCTGTTCTCTGTATCCTATACAACCCTGTGCTGGGGAAAAACTTCACCAGTGGGCCGCCACCGTGCACAGTAAGTCCTCATAAACCCATGTCTTTCACAGCCGGTCTTCTGGGTTATTTTCCTCGGATCTCAGCTCTTTGCATAACAGGCCTGAGAAGGTGAAGAATGGAGAGAGTATGCCTACAGGTGTATGAGGACAGAAGGAGCCACCAGGGCAAAGGCCCTAACTTACCATGTTGAAGCCGATATGGGTGGAGTGAAAAGGGAAAAGTAGAAGTCGGAGTGGCAATGGAAGCCGATTATATAGGGCTTTGCAAACCACTGTAATTCTCTAGCTGTTGAGTTGAGAGTGGACTGTAGGGGGTATGGGATATTAATGAGGAGACTACTGTAATAATCCAGGCGAGAGAGATCGTGGTGGCTTGCAGAGGATGGTGTTCGCAGGTGGTGAGAAGTGGTCTGATTCTGGATGTATTTTGAAGGCAGAGTCAACAGGATTTCCCAATAGATCAGATGTGGAATGAGAAAGAGAGGAGTCCAAGGTTTCTGTCTTAAACAAATACAAAGATATCGTGCTATTAACTGAGATGAGGAAGATGTTGGAGGGGCAGGTTTGGCAAGAAGGTCTATTTTGGACATGTTAAATTTGAGATGTCTATTAGACTTCAAATAGGCAACTGAACAATGTAGGTTTCATGGGAGAAATCAAGGCTAGAATATAAAGTTAAGAGCGGTCACCAAATAGATGGCGTTTAAACCATGAAACTGATGGCAACACCAGAGAAGTGTGTGAAGAGAAGAGGTCCAAAGACTGAACCCTGTGGCACTTCAATAAGAAGTTGGGGAATCACTTGGCCAGTGTGGCTCAGTGGTGGAGTGTCGACCTATGAACCAGGAGGTCAGGGTTCGATTCCTGTCAGGGCACATGCCTGGGTTATGGGCTTGATCCCCAGTAGGGGGCCTGCAAGCGGCAGCCAATTAATGATTCTCTCTCATCACTGATGTTTCTATCGCTCTCTCCCTCTCCCTTCATCTCTGAAATCAATAAAAATATATTTTAAAAAAAAAGAGGTTGGGGATCAAAAGGGAGCCAGCAAAGGCTACTGAGAGGTAAGTAGTAACACAGGAATGCGATGTCTTAGAAGCCAAGTAAAGATACTACAGCCAGGAGGCCAATGTTCAATTGTGTCAGGACAAAGGAAAGAGATCTGAGAACTGGATAGGAAGGTCAACACGCCCACCCTAAGAAAGTGTTGATCATCTTTTACTTACCCCCTGTCCCTCTTTGGCCCCTAAACAATATTGTTCTTTCTGCTCAGGGCACTCCTCACTCGTTTTTCAGGTCTCAGCACAAAGGTTATGCAATCTGGGGAGCTCGACCCCCAAGATCAATGCCGTTGTCATCAGAGAATCTATTATACTTTACCATGGAATGTATTATTCTCATTGTCTATTGCCTGCTCTCTCCTGGGCTAGACTCTAACATCCTGAAGCCAGGCGCATGTCTACCTTGTTTACCTCTTTAGCCAAACCTTCTGGACTCCTAGCACAGTACGAAGCACTAGTAGACATCCCATAGGTATTTACAGAACAGATGGATGGATAAACACTAGGAGAACCTAGTGGTGTCAGCAACCACTTCCTGCTTCCTAACTTCAGGGGTACCTGGAAGAGAGGGCCTAAAACTAGTAGTGGGTGTGGAGGGCTCTGACTCTCCTAAACCCGCTCCAGGGCCGAGTCTCCCATTACAGTACCTTTGTAAGGGGAGCACCACGGACCCTTTTTATCCCCAGCTATTCCCCGGCCCGATGCCCGTCCATCCTCTCCTAACCTCCTCCTTCCTCGCACCCATCCCCACCGCTCACCCAGCCGCGTGATGCGCTCCCGCGGCGCCGCGGACCGGCTCCCAGTCCCATGCTCGGCCTCGAGCTCCTCCTGCTGCTGCCGCGCTTGCTGCAAAATCCGTCGGCTCAGCCGGGGCCCCACATACTCTTCTTCCTCCTCTTGGGTCCCGCGACCGCGCCGCTTCTCCCGGGCCCCTGCCCGCACCGCGTCCCCGGCCAGAATCTGCTCGGCAAGGGGAGCGTGTTTTTCCTGGCCCCCGGCCCCGCGGGCCGCCTTGAATTTGGGCATTTTTCTCAAAAAGGTGCCGGGAAAGTTCACACGTGGAGACGCAGAAGCAGTCACGAGTGCGTCTGCGCTGTGTGCGCCCCGTTCCCCAGAGGCCACACCGATGCACAGCGCCCCCTACCGCTCGGAGGCCAGGAGCGCCATCCGCGCCGCCCCACCTGCTGAGAACTCGCGGGTCCTGGAGCCAGACTCCCCAATAAACTCTGTGCCTTTAACGTTGTCTCCTCCAACCTTTGAGGATCTATTCTAGGCCCAGGGTGATGGAAGCCTGGGGGCAGCAGCCGGGCAGGGATACCAACGAAGATGTCAACGAGGGGGTGCCTAGACACGCCCCTACTCCTCGCGGTGCGTCGACTGGGCGCTCTGTTTTTACGTCACTTCCGGAATCCCTCCCTCCACCAGAACTGGCCTTAGGGCGCCTTCACTAACTGTGCGTGGCCGGAGAACTCTGCGATTCGACTCTTTGGTCCTGCCATCCTCCTGGTCCGACATCATGGGAGTGACCTGGTAGGGCTGCAGGGGATACTGTGGGCGGGACTTGGGGTCGCGAAGGGCCCTCGGAGTCCGGAATGAACCCTGGGGGAGGGTCGGGACCCGGGTCTGCGGTCCCTCGGGAGTCTGGCGCGAGGTCCTCGGGTTGTGTGGGTGAGGGGGACCCCGCGAGGGCTGTGGAGTCCCTGGGCCTGGTTCCTGGGGGATGCGCCCCCTTCCTCCTGGGTTTTGTCCCTGGAACCGTCCATGGTTGGGTGCCTCCTTCCCGTTTTCTTGGCACAGCTTCCCGCCGGTGAGGCCAGGGTGGGACTTGGTGGTCGGAGGGAGGATGTGTGGCTAGAACTCATCAGCAGGCAGGGCTAGAGGGGTCTGGGACAGGCAGAGAGGGACAGTAGCTTTTTTTTAGGTTTTCACCCGTCTCTCCTTCCAGCCACTAAATGTAGTTAGACCAGTCTAAGTCAAGTATCTAGTTTGACCATTTTAAGGTCTTGGGTTTGCGGGGGGCGGGGCGGGGAGCTATTGGGAATTAGGAGATTTGGGTTCTGGGCACATCACTTCTTCAGGACCTGTTTTCTACATGATTTGTGTTGTTTCTGTGGACTTTTAAAATCTCTAACTCATTATAAAATAAGTCGGGGTGATAGGGAAAGATATGGGTCTGATGCCCTTGGAGTCATTAGTTCCAAAATGCTAGATTTCAGAGCCTTTTTTTTTTCCTTTCTTTTTTAAACAGCAGTAAGTGTAAGCATTTCCAATCAGAGAGGACTGGAGGCCAGGCTATCCCAAGTCATTGACTGTAGGCTTCCCGGGTCACAGCCTGTGGAAACTCCTGGAAGCCCCGGCTCTTGCCAGTTTGTCAGTGATTGCGTTTTTGTTTACTGCATTTGGCATCATGAGCCTCCTCTGACCCCTAGGGCAGTGGTCGGCAAACTCATTAGTCAACAGAGCCAAATATCAACAGTACAACGATTGAAATTTCTTTTGAGAGCCAAATTTTTTAAACTTAAACTATATAGGTAGGTATTAACTCAATTAGGGTACTCCTAAGCTGGCCTTTGCTAAAAACGTCCTCAATCTGATTGAGGTACCTTCGCTGAGGTCGACCCCTTTCAACTCTCCCATCCACACTTGTCTTGTATACTTGTTTCGTCTATCTCCTTTCATTCATCCTCTCTATATGTCCAAACCATCTCAACATACCTTTCTCAATCCTCGACACTACATCTTCTTTCACTCCACAGCGTTCCCTAAAATTAACTTAATAAACTTTACTTAAAGTTTTAAGTCAACTTCGCACTGTACGTGCGTGCCCACACGTGGTATTTTGTGGAAGAGCCACACTCAAGGGGCCAAAGAGTCGCATGTGGCTCGAGAGCCGCGGTTTGCCGATCACTGTCCTAGGGTAAGGGAGATGTGTGGGCGATGGCCATGGCAAGTTTGCGGCTCAGAAGCTTGGAACCCTGGAAGTCCCTGTTCTTTCAATAGAGGAGGCAGGCCGAGGGTAAGGGCTCTCTGTTAGGACCCTTATCAACGTTTTCAGACTCCTCGCACTTCTCACCCCAGTAGCATCATTTTAGGAATGTGCTTCTGTTTCAACATAAGGTACATCATCATCATTCCTTTATTAGTGCTTTTTTGATGGAGAGTAGTGACAATTTTTAGCAACAAGGAGGACTCTACCTTTATAGCTTCATTTGGCTGATTAATGCAGTGTCTCCCTAAATTCAGTCACAAATGTCTGTCTTTTCTGATTTTTATATAACTAGTGCCCATGTCTCTGGATACTGACGATTTGATTCTCTCCTTCCAGTGTAGTAGTATTCGTTAATGTTTTCTTTTAAATCTATTTCTTGGAAGTATTTTAACTATATCGCTAGGGAAGTAGTCTACTGTAGTAGTTAAGGGCACAGATATAGAGCCAGTTTGCCTGATTTTGAATCTTGGCTACACTACACCAAGCTGTATGACCTTATGCAAGTCAACCCCTCTGTATTTCAGTTTCCTCATTTGTAATAAGGAGATAAATAATAGCACAGCTAGGGCTATTGTGAGGATTCAAAGAGTTTATTTATCTCAAGGCTTTTGGACACTGTCTGGCACATAGTTGGGGCTTGGTGACTGTTAACTGCCACTCTAAAGGGGAAGCTGGTTTTACTCAGCATGGAAGGAAGTCTTGGAAATAACATTGTTTTGTTTCATTGCTTGGATTACATTCTTGTTTAAATGTAAATGGCCACATGTGGCTTGTGGCTACTGTACTGGACAGCACACATTCAGAGTGTTAAGAGTTGGGAAAAACATACCCCAAATTAAGGCTATCTCCTTGATATCGTCAGAACTGAAATAATTGTGAAGGAAACATTACATGACACAGTGTTGTCAAGTGTTCAGTCGGGGTGCCACCTAAAATCTTCTCTTGGATGTTGGCACACATGCCATGCTTAGGGAATTCTGGTGTGATAGGAAGTTCGCTGCGCTCTTGTGAGAGAATCATGAGATCTGTGTTCTTAGGGACTGTAGGACTCTAGTTCTGCATCTGAACAAAACCAGGCTTGATCCTTGAGCTCCTGGTCAGATTTATCCTTCTCAGCTGAGACAGTGTAGTTGGAAATCTAAAGGGGAAAGCTTGATTTACTTTAAATACTGTGAACGCTAATGATGTGGAAAATATTTTTCAACTTTAATTTTCTGAAGTATAAATTATTTATGTAAATTCCTTGTTTTTGCCTATTTCATAGGACATGCGTCTTTAAGCTTTACCATTGGCAATATGTACAGAAAGAGAATAAAACTATACGTTTATGAATATAAAAAAAATGCATCTTTAAAATAAAGGGGTCCCGGTAGGTGGTCTCTATGGTCCTGATGAGCTGTGATTCTGTGGGTGATAGAGTGGCTCAGCCAGCGCCCATGTCTCTGGATATTGACGATTTGATTCATTCCCTTCCAGTGTGTCCCAGATGCCTGTGGCTGAGGGCAAGAGTGTCCAGCAGACCGTGGAGCTCCTCACCCGGAAGTTGGAGGTGCTCGGGGCAGAGAAGCAAGGAACATTTTGTGTAGACTGTGAGACCTATCACACGGCTGCTTCTACCCTTGGCAGCCAAGGTTAGTGAGATGCGTCTGTGGGATGGCTGCATCCTGGCTTGGAGTCGATAGACATTTATGTTCACTGAAATCTTCCTGCTCTTTTAAGAGTGATAGTCTTGAACATGTGGCAGATGTGTTTCTGAATTCATTAATTCTTTTTTTTTAATGCTGTGCATTTAGATTTTTTTTTAGTATATTTTTTATTGATTTCAGAGAGGAAGGGAGAGGGAGAAAAAGAGAGAAACATCAATGATGAGAGGGAATCATTGATTGGCTGCCTTCTGCATGCCCCCTACTGGGGATCAAGCCCGCAACCCAGACATGTACCCTTGACCAGAATCGAACCTGGGACCCTTCAGTCAGCAGACCTATGCTCTAGCCCAGGGGTGGGCAAACTTTTTGACTCGAGGGCCACAATGGGTTCTTAAACTGGACCGGAGGGCCGGAACAAAAGCATGGATGGAGTGTTTGTGTGAACTAATATAAATTCAAAGTAAACATCATTACATAAAAGGGTACGGTCTTTTTTTTTTTTAGTTTTATTCATTTCAAACGGGCCGGATCCGGCCCGCGGGCCGTAGTTTGCCCACGGCTGCTCTAGCCACTGAGCCAAACCAGTTAGGGCTGAATTCATTAATTCTTGATCCTTCATCTCTGAAACCTGGCCCATGTTTTAGTCTTTTTGCACTTTGCACTTTTAAGCAGTGTTTCTCAGAGGGTTGCTTACTAACTTCATCAAAATCACCTGGGCTACTTGTTAAGGTGCAGTTTCCTGGCTCTGCTGCGGACTGACTGGTGTTGTGGGCCTCATACTCTGCATTTTAACGCGCTCCCCTTTATGCGCTCTAAGTTTGAGAAAGACTCCTTTAAGCTCAGACGTTTTTGTATAGGATTCTGATAGAGCTTTAGAGTTTCTAGAACTTTTTGCAGAAAGGCTTCCTGTTTCCCACACCTGCACAATGGCCTTGGCTATCTCGTTAGCATAACCTTGACTGATGAATCACCTTTTGTATTAAGTGTATTAAGAGATGAGATGGCTGTGGATGGTGGTGGTGGTGATGGTAAGGAGGCAAAGAGGATCTTTGAATATGAGTTAGGGAACCTGGGTTCTGCAGTATCTTCTCCTTGGACAGTTCCATAGCACAGTGATTCAGAGTCTAGACATGGAACCAGATAACTGAATCCTAGCTCTGCCACATACTAACCACACTTTAGGTAAGTCCCACAACCTGTGACAGTTTCTATGCTGGTAATTTTCCTACTTCCCCATAGATCCATTCCCTGAACTTCTCCTGCCAAAGGCATTGGGGAAGATCAGAGGACAGGAGAAAGGGAGACCACAGTTTGTTTCTCCCTCTGTTTTAGGCAGTGTCTCTGGCTGTATCCTTGGTTCTAACTCCTGCTGGGCAGCCTTTGCTCATGGCTCTAATAACAGCACATCTCTATTTCCTTCCAGGCTCAGGGATGATAATGGCTCCGTGTGTTGCTAATTTTTGGATGACATCATCATTCCATTTGGTTTTTTAGTTTTTCTATCCCCTGTACTTTGTTTCCTGTATTAAATCCCCTCTAATGAAACTGTCTGGTGAGGGTTCTGTTTTTGCATCCTTTCCAGTACAGTTCTCTCACCTGTAAAATGAAGATAAGCGTAGTACTTACCTCCTGGCGTTATTGTGCTAGTTAAATAAGTTAATACATGCAAAGCACAAGAACTGAGGTTGTCATGTAATGAACCTTTAATAAGTGGTAGCTAAGAGCTATACTGAGTTTCATCGTCTGTAAAATTGCAGTGTTAACCATTGTTTTGCCTTCAGTAGGAAGGACGTAAGAATCAAGATATATAATGGTTATGAAAGCATTTGGAAAATAAAACGTCCTATACAGACAGTCCTCGGGTTATGTCGGACTCGACCTACGTCGTTTTTGTGGTTACGTCGCCATCTCCCATTTATTTATAAAAAAAAAGTTCCGTCATTTCGACTACGTACATATGTGCTTTATGTTTTTTATTATTTATTTACCACAAGTAAAGGTCAGGAATTGTTATCTTTTAAATTTTTTTTACTCTTTCACTTCATTACTGCTGTGTATGAGCTCCATGTGAGTGACGTAGGTGCTTATGTAGGTGGGTTCCAACTTACGGTGAAAATCGCGTTACGTTGCGCAGTAGGAACGGATCTCCGATGTAACCCAAGGACCTGCTGAATAATAAAAGTCTAATATGCTAGGTGTACAGTCATCCAGTCGTCCGTTCAACCAATCAAAGCGTAATATGCTAATGATATGCTAAGGCCACTCAACCACTTGCTATGACATGCACTGACCACCAGGGGGCAGACAGTCGACTGGTCGATCAGTTGCTATGACGTGCATTGACTATCGGGGCAGACAGTCAACTGGTAGGTTAGCTTGCTGCTGGAGTCTGGCTGATTGGGACTGAGGGAGACAGGCTGGACATGCCCTGGAGCCCTCCTGCGGTCCCTCCCTGGCTGGCCAACCTCCCACATCCCTCCCTGGCCCTGATTGTGCACTGGTGAGATCCCTCGGCCTGGCCTGCATCCTCTCGCAATCCGGGACCCCTCGGGGGATGTTGGAGAGCCCGTTTCGGCCGGATCCTGCAGGCCAGGCCGAAGGACCCCACTGGTGCATGAATTCATGCCCTGGGCCTCTGCTTTGTATATATACAGATACACTACTTCTATGAAATTACCTGGTGTGGGCTGTTTTCCTCCTGATCAGACCTTTGTTTTTAAGGAACTATAGTCCAGTTAGGGAGACATCATTCTTGGCAGACAGTGGGGTAGAATGGAAAGAGCAATAAATTTGAGGTCAGAAAGCCTGATTGGAGTTCCAGCTCTGCTGCCTGCTGGCTCTGTGCCTTTAGATCCGAAGTTCTCATACTGACCAGCATTAGCATCACCTGGAAGGCTTGTTAACACAGGTTGCTGGGCCTTTCTGACTCAGTAGGTCTGGGGTGGGGTGGATAATTTGCATTTCTAACAAGCTTCCACGTGGTGGTGCTGCTGCTGTTGCTGGTCTGGGACCCATAATTTTCCTCATCTGCAAAAGGGGGACAGTGACACTGGTTCAGCTTACTTCACACATTTGTGCAGATAAGAAGCTACTTCACTGTGGTTAAAAAGGTAGTATTGTCTATAAACAACTGGGAGTGCCTTCTTCATTAAAAAACAAACCTTAGTTGACTTTCTGAATATTTTCAAGACTAAGAATATTTGCAGACTCATATGAATTATGTTATTACAGTGAGTTTGCACAAGAACATGACAGATCAACTTTGGATGTCTTTTTGAGGGTTGAAGTATTTGAAGTGGATTTGCTGGGAGGTGAAAGGTGGGAACTGGCAACAGGCAGTCAGGAGGGATGTGCAGGGAGGTTTGTGCAGAGCCTGTTGTGTTCAGCAAGTGGCAGCAGAGTGGAGGCGTATATACAGGTCACAATGCCCCAGCTCCCCCCACCCCCTTCTCTCTTTCCCATTGCTACACCCTCATCACTGCCTAGAATGTCTTTTTCCTTCTCCATGTGGCCGAGTCCTGCCCTCTCTTTGTATCCTAGTTCAGGTCCTAAAGTTTTTAACCTATCCCTAGTGAGTTTATTAGCTTCTTGAGGCCGGGGCTAAGTCCTCTACTTGTATGCTTCTTAAACCCTAGGACAGTGTTGGGAATAGTTTAAGTATTTAATAAAGATAAATATTTGAGATTGTGGCAGTTTATCCATTAACTCTTGTAATGTATGAGAGAGAAAATCTTCCTTTCCATTTGCCTTCTTCCATTTTCCACTTAACCAAATACACACACACACACACACACAAATATACACATTCTATATAATAAAAGCCTAATATGCTAAGTGTGTCTGGTAGTCTGTTTAACCAAAGCTAATGATATGCTAAGGCCACTCAGCTGCTTGCTATGACATGCACTGACCACCAGGGGGCAGACACTTTAACCAGTAGGTTAGCTTGCTACTGTGGGGTCTGGCTGATTGGGACTGAGTGAGACAGGCTGGACTCGCTGTGGAGCCCTCCTGTGGTCCCTCCCCAGCTGGCCAACCTCCCGCGTCCCTCCCTGGCCCCGATCATACACTGTTGGGGTCCCTCGGCCTGGCCTGCACCCTCTCGCAATCCGGGACCTCTCGGGGGATGTTGGAGAGCCGGTTTCAGCCCAATTCCACAGGCCAGGCCAAGGTACACCACTAGTGCACAAATTTGTGTGCCAGGCCTCTAATATATATATAACTTTGCTTCCTTCTTGCAGAAAATCTATAGTAATCAATGAGAAAACTAGACCTTTTGATTCCAGATGCTGAGTTCTTTTCTGCTGTTGTGTATGCTATATTCCCAAGTCTGCTGATGTCTTAAAATTGCCCAAGGCTTCACCATTGCCTTTAGAATGGAGTCCAGGCTTCGTGAGCATGGAAGACAAGATGTAGCACCACTTGGCTCTGGTCTATCTTCCTAGCCTCATGCTCAGATACTCCCCTTTGCTGTGTTTCTGGGGCCACTTATATATCAAAGAGGGAGAGGCCAAGGAAGGTAGGAGTGGACAGAAGAGAGTGTCTGCTTCATTTGGCATACTGAAATGCTATTATTTCATCTTCCTTATTATGTGACCTATATAATAAAAGGCTAATATGCAAATTGTCCCCTCCACTGGGAGCTCGACCAGGGGGCAGGACCAGCCCACCAACCGCCCATGGCCCCTCCCCCTGCCGGCCCTGCCTCTGATGGCTTCCCCCACCCTGATGGGGGCGGGGCCAACCTGCCAATGTCCCGTGTCTCCCCCGCCCCGGCTCACTGGGTCCATCGGGGTGGGCGGGCTGGATCCCACCCGTGCACGAATTTGTGCACCAGGCCTCTAGTGATTATATAAAAGACTATATGTAAAGTCTCTGTGAGTAAATCATTATCATCATCCATCTGTGACCCTATCCCTCAACTTAAAAATTCAACTGTTATTAACGCTAGTGAATTCCCTGTGTGCCCCTCACCTTTTTCTGTAGAGCGGGTAGATTTTACCACATGCTATTCTTTAGAAAAGGCTTTTGGTAAGGGGAGCCCCCGCCCCCACCCAAGACTGCTTAGGTAATGCCATCTGGCCTTGTTCCCTGCATTTGCTTCTATTCTGGGGTTTGCTGAAGGAGGTCTTGATGCTGAGTAGGGTCTCTGTCCCTGCAGGTCAGACTGGGAAGCTGATGTATGTGATGCACAATTCAGAATACCCTTTGAGCTGCTTCGCCCTCTTTGAGAATGGCCCTTGCCTTATTGCCGACACCAACTTTGATGTGCTCATGGTGAAGCTCAAGGGCTTCTTCCAGAGTGCCAAGGCCAGCAAGATTGAGACCCGGGGCACCCGTTACCAGTACTGTGACTTCCTAGTGAAGGTGGGCACGGTCACAATGGGGCCCAGTGCCCGAGGCATCTCTGTGGAGGTAAGACCTTGGTGAAGTAGGAGCGGGATGTGCTGAAGGAGCTGCTCAGCAGCGGGCTCTGCAGATTTCCACGTCCCTCTGAGTGCAAACCGGTGTTGATGCCTACCTGGCCCCTGCGCCTGCACCTTTTACCCTGTCCTTTATCATTCGAGACTCTAGACCAGGATGGGAATTGGAAGCTGGGTTCACAGCAGGTAGGAAGCCTAGAAAAAACCAAGAGAGGCAGGTGAATTTTGTGGAGGGACCAGTCATCCTTCATAAGAGGATTGGAGCAGACCAGAACTTTCAGTGCAGTTAACTTTTGGGAGGTGGGTCCGCACATCTCTCCTTAGGATGCTTGCAGATGGGTCTCAAAAGTGATGTAGCAAAGCTGTGCCTTCCCTTTTGCCATGCTATCCACTTTCATGGTGGAAAGGGCTACGTGTGATGGTTTCACCTTTGAGGGCTAGACTGAAAATGACAGAGGGAGTGTGACGAGTAGCTGGCTTTGGGACCAGTGGTAATCCACAATCTACCATGTGCCCAGCACTGTGAGATTAAAAAAAAAAAAATACATAAGCTATGGGGTCTGTTTTTTGCAAATGTTTTATTTAGTAAGAGAGCAGGGCCAGATCACAAACCGTTATTGCAATTAGTCTATGACAGTGGTCAGCAAACTCCGGCTAGTGAGCCACATGCGGCTCTTTGGCCCCTTGAGTGTGGCTCTCCCTAAGCCTTAGGAGTACCCTAATTAAGTTATAACAGTGTACCTACCTATATAATTTAAGTTTAAAAAATTTGGCTCTCAAAAGAAATTTCAGTCGTTGTACTGTTGATATTTGGCTCTGTTGACTAATGAGTTTGCTGACCACTGGTCTATGAGAAATGCCACAGATTGCTCTGGGACTTCATGCCAGTGAGAGCACTGCTGACTTGGATTGTGAGCCTCCTACAGGACCAGCATTTAAGGAGGGACTCACATGTGGAGACATGGGGATAGCTAAGTCCTAAAAGGCGGCCCCGGCAGAGAACAGGGCATTAGTGGATTACTGCTCTAACATTCCAGGGTACTCGAGGGCCAAGATTTCCTCACCCTGTTCAGCTTGAGACACACCTTGCATTTGCTGAGACCCACTGGGACCCCAGTGTTTATCCTCCACATTTCCAGCTTTGTAGTGCAAACATACCCCAGCTGTTTCTGTGCTGTTTCTCCTGGTTACCAGTGATTTCCCCAGCGAGAAAGCTGAAGATGTGTATCATGTGGCCCCCGCTACATTGATCAGGAAATTATTTCTTAGGGTTGGAGCCCAGGCTGGATCTACCTGGGAGTAATATTTGGTCTTGCAGAGACGTATGAGCATATGTGTCCACTTTGCGCTCTATTGATCCCCTAACACGCGCACACGCATTCTCTCTTCGTTTTCTCAGAATTTCCTGAGCTCTCCTTCAATGTCCCAGCATGTAGGGATTACAGTGGGGCCTTGACTTACGAGTGTCCCGACTAACGAGTTTTTGAGATACAGCTGTCTCTTGGCCGATTTTTTGCATTGAGTTGATAGAGTAATTTGAGTTAACGAGCTCGGTCTCGGAACGAATTAAACTCGTAAGTCAAGGCCCCATTGTATGTAGTTCTGAGATAATCCAGAGGGGCCCAGATCTGCCCTTGGATCTTGTGGGCAGGGCTGGGGGTTGATAACTCCAAGACAAGAATGTCAGAGATGCCTAAAGGGGAATGGTGGTGTGTTAAATCCCTGGTGTTTGGGTTGAGTATTTCCTGTGCAGCAACACTGTGCTAGAAGGTGTGTGTCTTTGGCTTGGGGTTGTGGAAGATGGGTGCAAGGGTAGAAGGTGCAAGGGAAACAGAAGTCCTCATCCTTGCCTGCACTCACCCTCATTCTCTGTTCCTTTGGTCCCAGGTGGAATATGGCCCGTGTGTGGTAGCTAGTGACTGCTGGAGCCTGCTGCTCGAATTCCTACAGAGTTTTCTAGGCAGCCACACACCCGGGGCTCCCGCAGTGTTTGGCAGCAGACACGACACAGTCTACGGCCCAGCAGATACCATGGTCCAGTACATGGAACTCTTCAACAAGATTCGCAAGCAGCAGCAGGTGCCGGTGGCTGGGATTCGTTAGTGACTGGCAGCTGCATGGTTGAGCTCCATCACCAAGGGACTCCACAGGAGGCGCAGGTGCTACACCCTCAGGGCTCTGGGCCCCAGAAACTCAGGGTGGACATGGAGGCTTCTCTCCTTCTCCAGTCCCAGCTGTGGCTTTTGTTCTGGGGCTCCGGACCCCCTCCCCTGACCCTCACACACAGTCCCGACAGCTGTTTCACTCCCTGCCGTACTGGACTTGGCCTGTCCTCCAGAACGGTGATTATGAAGAGTGGAGAAGTTTGGAGCTTTCCCGCTGTAGGGGCACAGGTAGGACAGGGCGTCCCTGCCTGGCCCTGGTGGGGAAAGTAGTCTGTATCTCCAGCTGTTGTGGATTTGGCCTGGGCCGGTGGGCAGGCTGCATTTTGTGTTTGGGCTGCGCTGCAATAAAGGCCTCTTCCTCTGCTCAGAGATGTGCTTCGCCTCCTAGAGGGGTAGGAGGCCAGCTTATTTTATGGATGGCATTTTCTGACCTGTTTGCTGAAGTGAATTGAGAGTTGACTTTTCTAGGGAATTGCCTGAGTCCTATATAACAAAGCGAGCCTAGTAGAAGTTTAATCTCTCTTTTAATAGAATAGAGGTAGTCAGGTGGTCCAGGGTAGGTTTAACTCTACAAGGTCATCAGGAACTTAGGTTTTTTTAATCTTGTTGTTCAGCCACCACTAGCTTCTTGTCCTTGCCTGCAAGGTCAAAGCAGACTCATCAGCTCTAAGTCCGCATATCACTGGGGAAAGAGAGAACAAAGCAGTTTCTTTTATAAAGAATATGAATGACCTGGAGTTGCTCAAACCACTGTGGCCACAGTTAGTTGAAAGGGACAGCAGGATATAGAGCCTCTTATCTGAGTAATCATGTGCCCAGTTAAAACTCAGGGATCCTGTGACTGGAAGATGGAGAAAATGGTCTAGTTAATGGCCTTTGCTACATGGAGCTCAGTGGATGTGCCCAGGAATGCTCTTGGCTGTTACTTTGCAGTCAGTACTCCCTCTAACTAAGCCAGTTGTTTATGAATTGGATTGGGATAGGGCTGATGCCAGAGTCCCTTTTGGTTTAGCTAGATTAGTCACACTAGGAAGTCAGTTCCAAACCCCTTGCCTAGGTCTTAGTATCTAGGCCTCTCCAGTTCGCATGCACCCAGTTGACTCGATGCACTGAGCTTTCTCATCTCCTTTGCGCCTCCAAGCTGCTCATTTGATCAACATTGTCTGCCCACCCCACTCCTGCTGCTGAAACAGTCAGTCAGGCTAACGATGAGATACACAGTGGGGGATGGTCTAATGTACACACTGCTACGCTGCCCTCAAGGATACTGTCCCTCTTTGAAGGCACCTAAGGAGAAACTGTTTTCACACATAGGGCTCTGCAGCAAGAATCTGTCAGTAGACCCTTTTAGCTTTGGCTGGCAGGAAGCTCGAGTCAACTTTATAACTAGGACCTGTCCTCCGCATTTGTTGTTCTCACTTCCCCTGCTTTTCTGATTTATTTTTGCTATATTGAAATTGAGGTATGTTTTAAATATCATTTACACACAATAAAATGCACAGACCTTATGTTTTTGGCCTTCTGATTTATATGTGCTCTTATCCAGATGTATCTACTTGTATTTTTCTGTAGGCTGCCACCAGTCTTCCATGATTTGAGACATCATTTTGAACATAATGTATTCATAATAATATATGGAAGCTGAGTGTGGTAAATTTGACTCTAGACTTATACATTGTAAGGAGATTCTGTTCCCTGAAACCTAAAAAATAATATAAACTCCCTAACTATACTTTGCTTTTAGACACAGCCTTGACTCCTACACATTCTTCACTTTTATTCTTCTTCCTATTTGAGCATACATTTGACCGGCTTTAAATCCAGCTCAGGCTTTAAGAACTGCCACTTTAGTTACTTTTGCCTGTGTTTGTCCTTTGTGTCAGTTAAAGAAAATTTATCACTAAAAAAGGCGGGTAATGCAATACATTTTAACATATGCCTCCACTTGCAAAATTGCCAAAAATGGAACCAATAACTAGTGAGAAGGGGCTAAATGTTATCCATAGACTACTTGTGTGCCAGTTTGGATGGGGCTTTCAAGAGTAGTCTAGGAATATCAGTGTGTGCATTTTTGTAAGCTCCGGTTGATAGAAAATTGAGGAGCAAATGTATAAATTTAAGGAAAAAGGGCATGGTTATCTTCACTTTATAAGTGAAAAAAACCTTAAACTTGGCTGCTAAATGGAGATGCCATATTTTTGGGGTTCAAATCTCATGTTCTTCCTTCTACACTAGGCTGTCTTCTACCCAGCGTCCTTTGCTTCCAAATGCATTACCCCTTCCCCCACCTGTAGCTAACCCCCAAAAGCGCAGAAACGGGGGAATTTCTAGGACCTTGCTAACAAGTCAACTTGGTGGCTACCTTTGCCAGAGCCACATAGAAATCTGTCAACCTTGACTCTCAGAGCTACACAGGGCAGCTGTGGGACTCATCTAGTTCTTCTTTAAGATGGGAAAGCAGTGGCCCCCAGAGGGGCCTGCCTAGAAATGAGGCTGGAGTCAGGACCAAACTTCACAACCGGGTCTCCTAGCTACCAGCTGTGTCAGTGTGACACCTGGACCTCTGTGGTGCCAGGTGGTTTCAGATGGAATGTGGAAAACATGGTTACATTAATACTTATGTCTTACTCTCATGTATATTAGAGAAAAATATAACTAGCCCTTTATTCCTTAGGATGAGGGTAAGTTTTTTGCAAAAGAGAACTATTAAGTTATAGTACAGATGATACCGGCAAATGGCAAAATCTATAGAGGCAGAAGGCAAGTGCTGGAATTTGGGGAAACACTGTGCTCTATTTAGTGTCTAGTCCATTTCTTGTGTCCATGAGGGTTCCTGCTCTGTTTCTGCTGTGCTGTTCTGATTCACTGTACCCTGTTCCTGTGCTGCCTCCTGCTTGCTTTCCTTGGATCTTGAGTACCAAGTAGTCACATTTCCCCGAACTCTATCGGTGTCACTGCTTCACTGAAGAAAATACCTAAAAACTGACCATTCCTTCCCACCAGTGGGTCCAGTATTCATTTTTGTGGCTTCAGGATGAGGAAGTGAAATTTCTATCTCCAAATCCTGGCAGGTAAGAGGAGCAGTTAGAAACTCCTACTTAAGCATGTCTTCCAGGTTTTGAAAGTTGAGGCCCTTAAAGTACAAGATAGGAAGGTCTATAGGTTGAACATTTTGAGGACATTCACAGAAGATCTGGAGTCGTGCAGGACTGAGGTTTATGTGTGGCCTTTTTGTAACTCCCAGTACTGCCTGTCTCTCCCGACAGCCTCCCTCCCCGTCTCTGCTGCTGTTTGAGTGCTCTGGGCGGTAGGCCCTAGTTACAGTTGCCATGTGGAGTGGCTGAAACCAGTTGTATTACAAGTTGGGTCCTCTCCTAGGGGTTGGTGTCTTTAACCTTAGAGCAGTCATTTCCTGGGGTAGACTTTTCCCAAGGTGAGTTTCTGTCATTCAGTCTCTTGGAGTAGAAGGGACTCGTTAGGTCAGCTAGTTTGACCTTCAGTACTCATATCTTTAACACCATCCCTTGACTTGGCCGAATCTAGGGAAATCCCTTTCCTCTGTATTTCACCGATTTTATCACTCTTGAGACAAAAACCCAACAAAACATACTTGTCCTTTCCCTCACAGATTGTGGAGATTGCATTGTGCTTAATGAGGGATTTGTTGTGAGCTGGTGCCAGAGTATGCATGAACTATGACCCTAAAGTAGGGGTTCTAACATTACTGCAGGTCATCAGCCCCCAAGGGGAGCCTCAAGAGGCCTAAGATGTCCTGAAACTGGAGACTGCTTTGTGTAGGTGTACAGTTTTGGGGAAATAGGATTTATAGGGTTCATTAGAGTATCTCCAGAGTTCGTGATCCAAAAAATGAGTCTCTGAAGGGAAACAGCAGGAAGACAAAAATAAAGCAGCCGTGAGAAATGTCCAGCTGGCTTATCGGGAGCAAGAACTTGCCCTGCCTTTTGGACACCTTATCTGGGGTCCTCTCCATGGAATTTCCTCCTTCATTCTGTAGTCCTTCAGGCCTTTCATTCAGTTTCTGGGAAGCTGGACTGCTCTCTTCATAAACATAGAACCTTTTAGAATGAGTGGAAATAAATATGTATGAAGCAATCTTTACAGCAGGCTTTCTTGGTGGCCCCCCAGTTACTCTTCATTATGACACACTCGATGGGATCTGAAAATTATTCTGTTATGATGGAATTAGGCATAATGAGTATATATATTTTCATAAGGAGGTGATTGATGGCAGAGAAATAATTCCTAGTCTCTGTGATGAAATGAGCAGGTTAAAAAAAATTCTTGGAACTATTATGACAAAGAATCCTAATTCTCTTTTATTCTCTGTTTCATTTCCCAACACATTCCTGCCCCATCAGATGGCATAGACCTGTTTTTAAGGGTAGAAATCTTTTGTCATGTAGGAAAGGCAAGGCTAGGGATTAGAGGTGACAGTTGTTCTGAGGCAGCCTATTAACGGGAAGAGACCATGTGTTAGAGACAGATGGCTGGGTGCTGGCCATAGTACTGTCTCTAATTTGCCCAGTAGCTTCAATCAGGTTGGTCTTTTTGGGTCTCATCTGTAAAGTGGGAATGATGATTCCGACCCTCCATATTTCATCGGCTCCTTGAGAGGTTCAAGGGAGAATAGAAGAGTGCTTTGTCAGTAAGGAGATGCTGTCTCTCTTCTGCTCTTGCATCTTTTAATGGTGCTGTAGGTATTGGTGTTTGATGAGGATGTTTAAAGTGGGAGGTTATGAGGTCATTACTGTTTAGTGGCAGGTTAAAATTCTTTAGTGGAAAGGGTGTTGTATTAGAGAACAAGCAGCGTAGAGAGGGTGCAGAGAACATATTCAGCATATAGGTTTTTGTATTTTTTTGTAACCAGGTCAGTGAACACAGTTGTATGGACCATTTGTATGGACCATCTCTTAAGCATGGAAATAGGTTTTTAATACTTATTCATAGTGATAACATTTTACTTGTTGTCCTTTAACCTAAAGAAAAAGGGGCTGGGCTTTAAAAAAAGGAAGTGGGTTAGAAACAACTATATCTTTTAATCTTTTACTGAAGCACATCCATTCCTGTTTCCCCTCAGGTCCCAAGCCTTTTGTGGCTGTCTCTGAATGTTGTTTTTTTTTTAATGCCATGTGTATCATGATTGCATTTGTAATCAGTTGTTTTTAAACAAAGTTCAGTGTTCCTGATTCTGTTTTCCATTCCTCACTGATGAACTACCTAAGCTCTTAACTCTGAAGCTACAATAAAATCTTTTGTTAGCTATCCTGCATAGTTGTCTCATATTTGAATTGTCAAAAAATAGCCTTCTTATTCTGTCTGCTTTCATCTAACACTTAGTTCTTAAACGTTTTGATCTCAGGACTCCTAGGTGTTCTTAAACATTATTGAGTACCTCAAAGAGCTTTTGTTTATGTAGGTTATATCGATATTTACCTTCATAAAAATTTATAGTGAAAAAATGAAAGTATTTAATTCATTTAAAGGTAACACTAAACCTATCGCATGTTAACATAAATAAAATATTTAACTATTTAAAAAATTTTAGTGAGAAGAGTGGCCTTGTTTTATATTTTTGCAAATCTCTTGAATGTCTGGCATAATAGAAGAGAGTGAATTCTCATATCTGTTTCTGCATTAAATCTCTTGTTTTGGTTGAAGAATATGAAGAAAGTCCAACCTCACATAGATGTGTAGTTGGAAAAGGGGGGGAGTATATTAATAATATTTTCAGACATGGCTGGTGTTTCTCAGTGGTTAGAGTTTCAGCCTGCTCACTGTGAAGGGTCTTGGGTTCAATTCCTGGTTTAGGGACCGTACCTGCCTTGAGGGTTTGCTCCCAGCCTGGTGGGTACAGCACATTGGAGTGGCAACCAGTGGATGTATTTCTCTCACATTGATGTTTCTCTCTCTCTCTCTTTTCCTTCCTCCCTTCCTTCTCTCTCTGAAAAGCAGTGGGGGAAAAAGTGTCCTCTGGTGAGGATTAACAACAACAACAAAACCTTTTCAGATAATTGTGGAAATTCTTTGATACTACATCACAGTCCCAGTAAAGGTTAGTTGCAATGTGGAATCTCAGACTCAGTGAACTTTTTGTGCTCTTATATATTAGCATTCATTGGTTTACTTTACACTTGGAAGGGATCTTTTTACCAAGGTGTGATTGGTCATTTGGAAAATACTGCAGATCTTGTAAATTTTGACACACATTTCATCATATAGTATCAAAATCACAACCAATCTCACCAGAAAAGCCCCGGGAAGCTGTTAAGCTCACAGTGATGGATACAAGTGTTAAAAAAATTCTAAGTTTTGTTTGAGGGCATGAGTTTTATCATTGCTAACAAATGCTTGTCAGGCTCACTTTGTTTATTTTTGAGAAGATATCTGTCAGAGGCCTAAGGTTGAATTACTTTAGTTTATGTGTTAGCTGTTCTTTCAAGTAAAAGTGGTAGTCCACGAAGAAAGTTGCTAATTCAGTTCAAAATTCAGAGAAATTGCACAAGTGCTTTTCCTCAAGAAAATCATTGTGCTTAGGTAAGGAACAGAAGTGCTCTATGCATACATCCATTGAATAGCATTATTGAAAAGATCTGTACTTAAATAAAACAAATAATTTTTAGTGCTTCACCAAGGACTTCCTTAAGTAGAACAGGTATTTTTTCCCTGTGAATGGGTTGCAATGAAGAATAAAAACCTTGATTGCTAGTACAATTTAGTGCCATTGCTTAAAATTGTTAAGACAGTAACAATTTTACCTGTCATTTATTTTTATTTTTTTCTTTTCTTTATTGATTATGTCATTACTTTTATATCAGTGCAAGTGTCATCACAGTAACAAGGGCAAATAATATCTTATTATTATGAAAATATAGTTTTGATCTTAGACCACCCCCACCCCCAGAAGGGTCTCAGGGATCCCAAGGGCTCCACAGGCCACACTTTGAGAAACACCGATCTAATCATACATGCTCACAGCACTGAGAATCTTTCCCTGCTGGATTGCTATTCTGAGAGCACCCTTCCTTCAGAAGTCTTAAGTATCTCCCAAATCCTTCACTCAACAAAAGCACCTATTATGTGCCAGGCTCTTTGTTAGGGAATTAACACTGAATAAGATACAATCTTTATTCTCCAAGAATTTTCTTGGGCGGTTTGGGGACCAAAGGCAGAAAATAAGTAAGGAGTTATAATGTAAGATAAGAATTTCTTAAAAAGAATAACGTTAAAGGTGATAGACAACAAAGGGAATGCTGAATTTTATATCTAACTTTGAACTCGAGCCACATAACAACATCCTCACCAAATCAATCAATCACCAGGTCCTTTCCTTCCATCAGATCTCTTTAACATGTCCAAGTTAATTGCCTTTGGAAATGTCTTCACACATAATTGCGCTCGGCTCCAGGCATTGTAGTTTTATGCTTAGACACGCAGTGCTGTTTCCCCCTTCTTACTTTATTGTTCTTTGGCCTTTGTGCGTCTCCATTTCATATTTCCAAGTGGGTAGCCTTGCGCCAGTGTAGCTGATAACGCATATGTCCTTATGTTTAAATGTAAGCCTTTACCTGCGTTAGTCATGTGCTGGGTGATGTAACAGTGTCGGTCTTACTTGGGGTACCGTCACCGCGCACGAGTTGGGTCAGGACCATGCACCCGAGGCTGCCCGGGAAGGAACCTTTTCCCAGACAGCAGGCTCGTAGGAATCGCCGCCGTTCCGCTTCCCTGTGGTCTCCATCCCCTCCACCTGCGGAACGACCGTCCTCAGTTAACGGAGTGAAACTTCCTCGAGGGGATTTCCATAAAACAGCTGAATCCCGCCTCGGTCGTCAGCGACAAAAGTCAGACACGTGCTCTCCCGTCTGGAAGCCAGCAGTAACTTTTGGCAAAGGCGCTGCCTCAGGAAACCCCACGGCTCGGAGGCTGCTGCGTTGGGAACAAACCACCCGGTTAAAACTTGAGTCTTTTAACAGAACAAAACAAAAGCATAGACGGGGTAGTGAGAACGGCTTTCCCCCGTGGCGGTGGTGAGAGATGTTAAAAGAGCTCCAAAAAGTGCGGGGAACTAATCGAATATTCCTTCACTGTTCCACGGCTGAGGGGCGGGGGAGAAGGGAGCAGCGACGGGCTAAGCTAGGGAGTCTGGCCCTTTAAGGAGGAGGGACGGACCGAAGACTCGGTACCTTGAGAGTCTCTTTGTCTGGAAACCTCCTTATTTACCCCTCTTGTGCTTCAACCAAACTTCGATGCGCGATTCTTAGCGTCCCTCTACGCCGCCGCCCCTTACGCTAGGCTCAAGTTGGCCTTGCGTTTATGGTTGACCCTAAACTTTGCGCCCGCGGCGCGAACCCTGGGAGCGGACGCCGGGGTCTGGGCCCAACGCTGCGCCGTTGGCGCAATGCGGGGGCCGGGGGCGGGGCTCCGGCGTGCGGGCCAATGGGTGGGAAGGGGGCGGGGCCAAGTTCGGTTGTCTAGCGTCCGGGTGACAGCTCGCGCGTGCAGATGATGGCGGTAAAATAGGGGTGGGGGGTATGTCTAGGGAGGGGGCGGAGCTGGTGGGAAGGCGGCAAAGGGGGTACTTCCAGGGGGTGGGGGAAAAAGCGGACCAGGTCGGCCAGAGAGCCCCCTTCAAAGACTCGTGAGGCAGGGAC
>NW_005871701.1:0-30973 GCF_000147115.1 Myotis lucifugus | reverse complement strand
ACGCGGCGCCGCCGGCCGGAGGAGCCCGGGGCGGGGGCTGGCGGGAGGCGAGAGACCGCGGTCCAGGCGCGCCGGCGCTGGGTTTTGGCGGGGTGGGCGACGACTGGGTTTGGGTCAAAGCCTTGAGGAGGAGAGAGGAAGGAAGGCTTGCGGGGCGGTTGCGGGGCGGTTGCGGGGAACGGGTTTAAGAATGACATGAGGATTAAGGGGAGAAAGGGTTCGAAGGCAGGAGACAAGCCAGCCTAGGAGGCAGAAAGGAGGCAGGAACCGGGGAGGGTGTTAAGGAAGCCGGGCAAGGAACGAGGTTAGGAAGACCCGGGTTTGGAAGAGGCATCCTGGGCTTAGGTGTAAGAGCAAGGGTTTGAAGGGGAAAGCTTTGCAGGGGATGGTGGTGGGGTGATGGGTGCCGAGGTTAGAGTTGGAAGTGGGCGGCGAGGAGAGGCAGGGCTGGGGTAGTAGTTGGGAGCAGAGGAGAGAGAGTGATTAAGAGCCAGACGTGACAAGGGTGTGAACTAGTGCCGAGCGAGATGAGCTGAAGGACCAGGACTGGCGGTGGGTGGGAACTGCGAGGTTCTGAGAAAGGTAACGGGTTAGTGGTGGGCAATGGGTGTAAATTCTCGAAAGTGCAAGAGGGTGAATGAAACACTGGACTAGTACCAGGTGGAGTTCGGAATAAGAGCGTAGTGGAAGGGTGCAAGGACACAGAGATGAGAGCTAGGGCGTTTATAGGACAACTCGGGGACCAGAAAGGCTGAAAGAAAAGAGAGGACGGGAGTAAGAAGTGATGGCGGTGTGGGACAGGGTGACTGCGGGGATGGTGCTAATTGATGAGGTTCAGCAAGATCCGAGGTAAAAATAGTGAAGAGATGGGGCTGAGAGCGAAGGGTGAGAGGAGCAAGGCAGAGACGGGGCCCGGGATGTAAATGATGAGAAGGGGAGTAAGGGAAGAGAACAGGGTTCAGGAAGACCAGAGGCATCCTGATGGATGCAGACCTGGGGTACGGTGCAGAGGCGGGGAGTCAGGTGTGCACGTTGCGGGGAGAGACTCCAGAAGGGCTGCCTGGGTCAGGGCACAGAGGCCGCAGGGAAGGAGCGAGTGTAGGGAGCCTTTGGTGCAGAAGAGGAGGAACCATGGTGAGTGAAAAGAGACCCAGAGGTAGGGGTAAAAACTAAGTCGAGTGGGGAGGAGTTCTTTGTGGAGAAGAGAACTGTGTTGAAACTGTCTCGAGTCCTTTTGTCCATAAAAGTAGGAAATTTCAGAAACCTCTTTCTCCAAGGAATTTTGAATCTGCTTCTACCTTTCATTGTTTTTAATTCGACTCTTATGTCCACTTTGAAGAGATGAGACTCATTTGATTTGATACTGTTCTTGTCTGAATGATAAAGCATCAACTCGGTGCTGAAAACCTCTGCATTTCACCGGGGTTGTGATCTTGGGAAAACTGGGGTGCTTTTTTTTTTTTAACAGGGTGGCTGTGCCTGTGTGGTGTGATCGTGCTGTGTTGTACCTGACCAGCACTGGGCAAGCAGAGCACTTTATCCACAGCATTTTCATTTTCAGTGGCGAGCCCCCTGTTAGTGAGATACAGATGAAGATCTTTTTGTTTTGATAAATAACCAGATTTCCACCTAGCTGTGTTTGGTGGCTGGAGAATACTGAAAAATCATTTCAGAAAAAGGCAAAGGACCAACCAGGGAAGTTTGCTGAGGAAGAGATTTAAATCAGGGCTGTGAGGGCTTTGAGTTCCTGAGCTGCCTTTAGCTTTGTGTGGGACATTTCATAGTGTAGCATCCATTTAGCAAAATCAAGTAAAGAAAGGGAGATTTGTAGAGTAGTGGAGGATTTTGGAGTGGGACTTACCTTTTTGGTTAAATAATGAATTTATGAGTAATTTTTATCATGGAGAAAACTTCTGTAATATAATGCAAGCTGGAGCCTTGGACAGCTCACTGCCTCTCCTCTTTTGTAGGTGTGAATAAAGAAAGCCAATATTAATATTAACTTTACAGAAGATTTTTATTTTTAAGACACTTTGGGAAATTAAAGGAAGATAAGAAATTTGGGACAAAATTTAGGTTATTCTTACTGAGTATCTGGATGATTTTTAGTCTGAAGGTCTTACATTTAGCTAAGAATACGAATGATTATACTTAATGGTCCTAAAGGATAGACTATAATTTACTTTAAAAAGTGCAAACTGTTCTTGAGAATCTTATTTGAGGGTATTTCATTAGTATACATTGAGATACACAAAGATAATTTTTTTTCAAAGGCAGGTAAAGTTTTGGAGTACTACTGTTTTGTGGGTGTTTGTGGAAAAGCAAAGATTGGACTTGTAATAGCAAAGATTCGATTTTGATTTGTGGGTATTAAAAACATTGGTTGTTTATATATATATATATATATAAATAACTTAGAATCTTAAATCTTTCTGAATTCAGCTAACTATTCATGGATTCTGGATTCTGTTAAGCAGGTGTTGAAGGTGACTAGATTGATTTAGCACTTTAACAGGATTTCAAAAAATTACTATTTTTGCTGCTAAGTTTCAAGAAGATTAATCTTAAATATTAACTTTCAAGCTGAAGAGTAACTTTGGTATGAGGTGTGTGTTTCTGTGAGGTGTGTGTGAGAATTTCCTTCTTTACAGATGTGTTTGGGCTGGAATTGCTAGTAAAATGGTATTGCCATTTTAATAATGTAATTGTTTTATACTTGTGTTCTTACATAAATTATTTTAGACTTAATAATCTTGATAAAGAAGAAAATATAAGGTATAAGAACCACCAAGGAGAAGAGTCTGGCTCAGTCCTGTCTTTTGTTTCTGTCTGCTGCCATAGTGTGCTAAATCATCAATTCTCTGTGAATGGTTATTTCTTACTTGACACTCCTAAAACTGAAAATGGATAATCTTTTAGTTCAGCTGATACTATTTATCAGTAATAATTCTGGTGATAAATTTAAGCTTTATTTCATTTGTTCATCAAGTAGAATCCTATTCAAGTTAACTTTATTTTGCTTATAATCGTATTTGATAAGCAACAACTTTTAAGCTTATTCAGATTTGAATAAGTAGGTTGTACATAATTAAATGTCTTTCTGGTTAATTGTAGATTCTTTGGATGGGACGAAAACTTGAAAGGACCTCTAGTTTATCCAGCAACTTCAGTCAATATCCCACTTAAATCATTCCAGGTAGATAAAAATTTATGCTATTTTCATAAATCTTCATAGGTAATGTGGCAACCTTTGTAGATAATCTTTTCCAACATTTAATTACATTCTCTATAAGGAGAGTCTGCTTTCTATCTAGCACACACTTAATTTTATATTTACATTTGTTCTCTGGCCCCATTCTCGATTTTTGAGTAAAAATATCTGCTTATTAAAGTATTAAGAAGATGCTAGTTCTTCATAAACTTAATAATTGTAGCTGCCATCTATAGTGTTTTTGTGTCAGACATGGTTGTAAACTCTTTACAGATTATAACTCATTTACTCCTCACATCAATCCTATGAGATTGGCACTGTTCCTGTTCCCATTTTACAGGTGAAGAAATAGAGGCTCCCTGAGATTAAGTGATTTGCCCAAGGTTATACTCAGATAATCTTTTAGTACAAGTAACATTTGGAGTTTTTCTTTTGCCAAGTAGTAACTAAATGATACAGTTAATCTTTTTTTTTTTTTAATAGTTTATAAGGGAAATTTCTACCAAGTGGTGGGGGATAGGATTCCACGTTGGCATTTTGCTGGCAAAGTGTGTGCTCTGATTCATTGTGCTTTGTCTCTACTGACTGTTGTGAAGTTATCCTTTACCATGCTCTTCTCCAGATTAAACAGTGCTGGTTTATTTTAATCCCTTACTGTGTCTTGTTTGCCAATCCTTAAATTATCCCTTTGGTTCTGTTATTAACTGTTTCTCAGGTCCTTTCTAGATGGGGAACCTGAGACAAACACCCTAAGGGTTATATCTAATGCAAAGATTACATCAAGGTTCTTACATACTCTTAATTTTTCATAAAATTGTTTTTATAAGACAAAATGACCCAAAAACAATAAAAAAATGCCTAATAGCATTGCAGATTAATGGTTACCTGTTCACGTTTTTAGCTAGAAAAGGGCCCTGGACTTGTTATATATCCTACAGGTTTGTAGTTATAAGATTGTTGCTATTGAAGAAAAATGGAACTCAGAATTCAATGCAGATATCCCTAAGCAATATCTCGTCAGACTCTTGCTGACTTTTTACTATCATTTGTTTGTTTGCCTGTATAAATAATATACTAAGTACATTTATGCATGCTTTAATTTGGTTAAGTAAAATGATGCATTCATTTTTATAAAATTAAAACTTTATTATTTTTTAATTTTTTATCTTCACCCAAGGATATGTTTATTGATTTTTATTTTATTTTATTTTATTTTTTTTGGAGAGAGAGAGAGAGAGAGAGAAACATGAATGTGTGAGAGAAACATCAATTGGTTGCCTTCTGTACCTGCCTTGACCAGGGATCGAACCTGCAACCTAGGAATGAGCCCTGACCAGGAATCAAACCTGCAACCTTCTTTGGTGTGTGGGACAATGCTCCAATCAACTGAGCCACCCAGCCAGGGCAAGACTTTATCTTTTTAGAGCAGTTTTAGGTTCACAGCAAAATTGAGGGAAAGGTATAGAAATTTACTATTTACCCTCTGCCCCCACACATGCATAGCCTCCCCCATTATCAGCATCCCCCACCCAGTGATTCATTTGGTACAAATGATCCATTCTTTTAAAAAGATACCTAATAATTAGTGTTTACTAAGTGCCTAGCATGAGCTAAGTTTGTCAACTGGTTGAAACTTGACAATCCTATTAGAGAATATGTGTGGTTAATAACTTCATTTTTTGGGGTGACTTTTAAATTTTTTTAAATGTTTTAGACTTACAGAAAAGTTACAAAAATGGTACAGGGAACTTCTATATACCCTTATTTAAAATCACCAGTTGTTTTCGTTTTATTATTTTATCTCACTTGAATATTTCTAAACAAGTAAATTTTAAAAAGAAATGGATATGAAGGCCTTAATATTTAAAAGAGAAGGGAAGAATGTCTTGAGTGTATCAGCAAGTTGGTATGTATTTTATTTTAGTCAAGCATGTGAAGCAAAGGAATCAGAGTGGATTTTGTGCTATTATGGTTTGTTTTCTTCATTCTATTTGGAAAAACATTATTTTACCTATGAATGATGAGTTTGTCGGCCCCTCCCACATCAGTAAAAACTGTGTCATGGTGTACCCCTCTGTTGGGGACCTGGCATGGTGTGCTCACACATGAGTGGGTCCTCAGGATTTGCTAAGTATTGACGATGTATGGGAGGTTATTATGTGAAAACAGGAGCCACAGGGCTGTTCAACACCGTGCCTAAGATGTATTCTGAAGATCCTTTTGTAGCTTCAAGGAGATGGAAAAGATCTAAGTGGAAAATGTATAAGACTATTGGTTGCAATTCATACTGATAGGTTTGCCTTATGGTAAGGGAATAAATAGAAATATTGGCCGAAACTGGTTTGGCTCAGTGGATAGAGCATCGGCCTGCAGACTGAAAGGTCCCAGGTTCGATTCCGGTCAAGGGCATGTACCTGGGTTGCGGGCACATCCCCAGTAGGAGATGTGCAGGAGGCAGCTGATCGATGTTTCTCTCTCATCGATGTTTCTGACTCTCTATCTCTCTCCCTTCCTCTCTGTAAAAAATCAATAAAATATATTAAAAAAAAAAGAAATATTGTAACATTCTATTATCTCCCCCCAAATAACCTAAATTTTGGGAGTCTTTTCAGTTGTCATATAAGGAGATTTAATTGACCCCATCTCCACTGCCACCTTCCAGGTCACTCTCAGTCTTTATTGTTAAAATGGTAGCTTGTTCTTTTGGTAAAGGTATGTCCTGCAGAATGAGCCCTGTCTGATGTTAGTGAAAGGACTATTAGCTATATTCTGACAGATGTAAAATACAGCACTTGTAAGCCTTTTTTCCTTTCCCCCATTTTAAGTGATCATCAAACTGATGAAATATAGCTTCTTATTACAGTTGATTGTAATAATTAAAAACACTTTGCTTTCATCAGGGTGATAAAATTACAAATTATTTGGAAAGCATTCTTCCCAGTCAGGCATTATTGTTTCTGAGGCATGGGCAGTTTTTAAAGACTATAATACTGTTCCTTTGCCATTTCCATGTTAATGGAAGTCTGAAAAGTAAGGTGCTCTTCTGAAATGTGCAGGGTTGTTTTTATTGTGTGTCATGTTGTAAACGGCATCCTGTGACAGGTATTTTCTCTCTTTGTCTTCTACTGAGCTAATTAGTAATTTACACTCTGGTAGCATCTCTTCCAGCCTCCCTGTGTGAAAACGCCTGACACTCTGCCTCCGTGCAGCATGGCTGGCAAGTGACTGGGGGAGATGTTGGTTAGCACATCAGAAGGATCAAGGCTAAAATTTATTTTTGTGTTTTTAATAAATGCAGGCTTTTGTATATGTCCCTTCCCTGCACCTTCCCCTCCCCCCACATTTAAGTAGGAGTGTTATGACCTCCTGTAATCCAGAGCAGCAGTCCTTGATTCAACTTTGGACTTTTCTATTCGGTCCCCACCCCCACCCCAATGTTGTGGGATTTGGGGAGGATTAGCAGAACAGCCTGGCATAGTTTACAGCCCAGAAAGCTGATCTTCACTGGTCCCTCCCATTGTCAGAATACAGAGCTTCTTGTCATTGTCTTTAGAACCCAACCGTCCTTCTTTTGCTGGGCCTGTTATGCGAGGGGTGGCAGGGCAGCACTGTTGCTATGCATTAGGAAAGTACTTTCATAGGACACTTGTATTCCTCCAAAGGAACGATAGGCCCTGCTTTGTATCAGCTTTTTCAAAATGCAGCCGTGAGTGACTGAAAGATCATTTATTGCTTGGTTTTAGCACTCTGTCACATTGGTGTTCTGCTCTTTCCTGCCCCCTGGCCTATCTCTTCCAGTCTCTGACACATGAGAAAGGTGATGTGTAGTATCTGTCATGCGCTCACTTGGACAGGCCATGTGGGCATATTAGGGTGGCAAGACTTTGACTTTGGAAAAAGTTGTAAGGATCAGTTTGTGTAGTGAGAAATATAATTTTAATTGAGAATGAAAGGAATGGTAGAGATGGGTTTAGTGATTTATTAGTTTTGAGCCAAAACCTTTCTAGTGTGCTAGATAATTTGTGGTACTTATTTTTGCAGTTAGAGATACTAATTTTATTAGGATAATAAGGTCAGAGTCCCTGTTAGAATTAATTAAAGTCCTCCTGACAAAAAATTGTTGTGTGGAGCTGGCCACAAAGAAAATCAGGTGAGAAAGTGTGTGAATAGCTCAGTTAAGCCATCATTGCGAGTAGCATTATAATCATAGACATCTAGCCTTTGACAGTGCATCAGCATTCAAGGACATTGCATTTGTGTAAGCATTCATAGCGTATGTGGGTCTATATGTTTTCCTCACATTTACTTCTTTTAATGTTCTAATATAACAACCTATATTATTGTCCTAATTATGTTGGGAGTTCGTGGCTAGATACTAATTACACTCTTGCTTTAAGAGTGTAATTAGATAAAAGGTCAAAGGTCAGATTAATAAGCAACATATAAAAAATCATTGAGTGGACTGATCACACAAAGAGATGTTATGAGTAAAGATGAAAAAGCTAATATATGACTATGGAATTGAATATACTCTTTTAAAAGAAACATTTCTAAAATGTATGGCATAGCTTGAACAACTGACAACAATGCATTTCACTTGAAAGATATGTGCTTTTATGAAGAAATCAAGCCATTTGTGGTTGGCTTCATTGTCTACTCCATGCTAAAAATCCCAAATTGGTTAGACATTACCAGTCTCCCCAGTTATATTGTTAATGTGCTTCTTGAATACTTTTTATTTTCACAGGCAGTTCAGCTTAATTTACAACTTTTAATAAATTCAAAAATCTATTTAAGCTGTAAAATCAGTAATCCTAATCATTTAAATAAATATAAAATAAAACATATAATTACTATTTTTTGCCTATTAGATTGAAAGATTAAACAAGTTGATGATAGCCAGTAGTGAATGAGGATGTGGGAAAATTGGAAGTTTCACACACTGTTGGTGGGAATGTAAGTTTCCTTGGAGGTAAATTTAACAATGCCTATTGGAATTTAAAATGTGTGAACCCAGTGACCAAGTAATTCCACTTCTAGAAATTTGTCCTATGGAAAATATTCATATACTTGCATGGAAACTTTTCTTTATAGCATTGTTTGTTATAGTAAAAAATGAAGTTCCTCAGTTAGGGACTTGTTAAATTATGTATGATGGGTCCCCACAGTGGAATGCCACTAAGTTGTTAAGAATACAGTGGAGCCCTAGCCGGTTTGGCTCAGTGGATGGAGCATCGGACTGTGGACTGAAGGGTCCCAGGTTCAATTCTGGTCAAGGGCACATGCCCAGATTACAGGCTGGAGCCCCAGTAGGGGGCGTGCAGGAGGCAGCCAATCAATGATTCGCTCTTATCATTGATGTTTCTCTTTCTCCTCCCTTCCTCTCTGAAATCAATAAAGATATATTTAAAAATAAGAATACAGTGGATCTCTGTATGCTGATGTAGAAAGATATCCGTTGTAAAGTTATTTTTTAAAAGTCACATTATAGAATGATATGTATAGTATATTCCTATTTTTGTAAAATGTTAAGGACTGTTATTGAGGTGTTCCTTTTTTGCAGGGGGAGGTAACCACTTTTTATACTCTACTAGAGGCCCAGTGCACGAAATTCGTGCACGGGTGGGGGGGTGAGGTCCCTCAGCCCAGCCTGCACCCTCTCGCAATCTGGGACCTAACTGCTCGCCTACCTGCCTACCTCATCGCCCCTAACCACCGCTGCCTGCCGATCTGATCGCTCCCTAACTGCTCTCCTGCTGGCCTGATGCCCCTAACTGCCCTCCCCTGCCAGCCTGATCGCCTCCAACTGCCCTCCCCTGCCAGCCCGATCACCCCCTAACTGCCCTCCCCTGCTGGCCCTATCGTCCCCAACTGCCTTCCCCTGCCAGCCTGATTGCCCCTAACCGACTCTGCCTCGGCCCCTGTCACCGTGGCTTTGTCTGGAAGATGTCTGGCCTAATTAGCATATTACCCTTTTATTAGTGTAGATACTTCTATATTCTTTATTTTTAATAAGCATGTAAGGAATGAGTTAAGAGAGCATCTTCATGAAGGAATTTTTTTGTGCTTGTAAGGGAGAAGGAGGAGGAGGTTGGCCAGAGAAGAGAACTGATTAATTCGTATGAGAAACATCAGTCATATTTTTGAGTCAGAAATGTCTGGAATGGCAACAAAGAGGGAACAGAGGAAAGTTGAGGCCATTTGGTGGAGGTTTCAAAGGTAATGAGAAAAAGCTTACATTTGATTTGAAAAATGATCTGTAAAATGGAGAAAATAATAGTACCTAGTTCATTGGGCTGTGGTGAGGATTAATTAAATAATGCATATAAAATGTTTAGAACAGTGACTGACACATAGTAAGCTCAATATTAACTACTAGAGGCCCGATGCATGAAATTTGTGCAAGGGGCTCGGCCCCTGCCCACCGCTGCGGCTTCATCTGGAAGGTTGTCCAGAAGGACATCTGGAAGGACGTCTGGTCTAATTAGCATATTATGCTTTTATTATAGATTATTCAATGAAAATACATTATCTTCTTTTTTTAAAAAATTGATTTCAGAGAAGAAGGGAGAGGGAGAGGGAGATAGAAACATCAATGATGAGAGAGACTCATTGATTGGCTGCCTCCTGCACGCCCCTCACTGGGGGATCAAGCCCACAACCCGGGCATGTGCCCTGACCAGGAATCAAACCTTGACCTCCTGGTTCATAGGTTGAACCTCAACCACTGAGCCATGCTGGTCAGGCTATATTATCGTTTGTAAACCTGTGTTGTCTTTATTATGTATGATGATGATTCTTCAGACCCCACTGACAGATCAAGTGACTTTGGTTTTTCCAGTAGTGTGGATGGTTAGCCCAACCATTCCTGTTCTTCAGCTTTGATCCTCCCACCTACTAACATTTAGTATTAACCCTTTTCGGTCCAATGTGGAGGCTGACTCGACAGACCAGGCGCTAGGAGCAGGTCCAACGTTGAGGCTGAGGTCGACACCGCAAACCGGTTCAACATTCAATCCCGTCAATTAATTTGGACCAGACTGAATTCCAAAAATAAAATTGGACCACAAAGGGTTAAAGAATAAAATACTGAAGAGTTATAATTTTAGAGCGCTAGACACATGATGTCCTATGAGTTGCTATTGGTTTTGTTTACTAATATTATCATGTATACTAATTAACATTTGGGGTTTGTAAAAAAGAGGGGAATAGGTATTTGGGGGGGAAGCATCATTTTCTGTGGAATAGATATGTCACTATTCACTGAATGTGTTAATTTTGTTAGCAGTGCTGTGTAATGAGCCATATTAGCTGCAACACCTACATTGACAGCCAGCATTCGGCTTGTGAAATCTTTTAGAAAACAGAAATCTGGCAAGAAGTGTTCCTGGAGCAGTTGAAATAGTTTTTTGTGGGAAATTTCATAGAACAAATAAAGTAGAAAAATTAAAAAAAAATTGTCTCACACTTGAGAGCCATGAGAAAAGATGTTTTAGCTGTGAACTGAAATGTGACAATGTAATTTTGTAGGGCTTTAGATTTCTTTTTGTATTTCAACTTTTTATTTAATTTTGTCATTTTAAAGAATTTCAAGATGTGTTTATATTTGATGGAAAAATTGTAAGTATAAATTTTTATGCTATAAAATTAATCTATTTTAAGAATGGTGATTTTCTCATACCACAGGCAGTCCTCAGGTTACATCAGACTTGATGTACGTCGTTTCGTGGTTACATCGCCATCTCCCATTTATTTATATAAAAAAAGTTCCGTCATTTCGATGTATGTACATATGTGCTTTATGTTTTTTATTATTTATTTACCACAAGTAAAGGTCAGGAATTGTTATCTTTCTTTTAATTTTTTTTTTTACTGTTTCACTGCATTACTGCTGTGTATGTGCTCCATGTGAGTGACGTAGGTGCTTATGTAGGTGGGTTCTGACTTATGGCGAAAATCGCGTTACGTCATGCCGTAGGAACGGATCTCCGCCGTAACCCGAGGACCTACTGTAGAGTATATACTATATTCTACTCTATAGTATATACTATATTCTAATCTAAATTATTTTCCCCTTCTACTTCCAGTTGAAACCTATCTTAAAACATATAAAACATTCTTGAGGGTTTTTTTTTGTTTTTTTTTAAAAACCCTTCAGCAGAAATAACAAGAAAAGTTTATATTTAAGCATAGTACTTGGCACTTGATGTGTTCAGTAAATTTATATGGAATAGGTCCTGCCAGTTAGCTCACTTGGTTGAAGCATCATCCTGACACGCAAAGTGCAGTTTTGATTCCCGGTCAGGGCACATACAAGAAGCAACCAATGAATGCATAAATAGGTGGAACAACAAATCAATGTTTCTTTCCTCTCTTCTCTCTCTGAAATCAATAAATACAAATTTTTTTTAAAAAATGAATAAATTAATATATGCATAAATGAAATATTCTGAATTTGGACTTCATAGTCTGTGATTTGGGCACAGTCTAGCATTGGTGAATAAAGGCCCTTTGTTCAGCCCCCTTCCTGTGCTCAATTTCCTCTCCCACCCCACAAGCACCCTTTCTAATGTGTTAGCTATATGTCTTTGATTCTATATGTATCTTTAATTCCAAAATTCCTTATTATGTCATACTACTGTAGAATTTGGCTATAGAATTCTCCCTGTAAAAATGCTATAGATCTTGCTCTGGTTTTTACTTTTTCACTTAGCATTGATTTAAGAGCTAAGTATGTTTTTGGATGTATATTGGCTAATTGGTCCTAATTGCAGCATAGTATTCCATTGTGTGCATCCATTCCCATAGTGATGGATGCCTAGGCTACCATAAACAATGCTACCAATAAACAGTCTTGTACATGTCCATTATGGATGTGTTTCAGAATTTCTTTGTGATACAGACTCAATATTTGTGCTTTCACAGTGTTTGTGCTTTCTTTTCCTGAGAAAGCAATACAATTTTTTAAGTGTTTTCAGTGGCATTGTGGAATAAGTATTGTTAGGTTGTTGAATGGGTGTATCAGTTTACATCCCATAGGCATTGTATTCCCCATCACCCCAGCTCCTGGTATTGTCCACATTTCTAATTTTTGCCATTTAATAATGTCTCATTTTAATTTATATTTTCTTATTCTTAGTGAGTTTGAGCATTTTTTCATATCCTAGTTAGCTATTTCCTTTCTGTGAAGTAAGCATGAAACAATAAACATAGTAGTATATTTATTTTCTTAAGTTGGAGGAACTTTTGGTTATGCGTTATATTTTGTGAGACATTAACACATTTTCTCAGACTTCAAAAAGGAAAAAACATCAAACTTTATATAGAAGCTTAAAGTATGTTTTCTTCCTGATGGCAAGAAATGATGAAGCAAACATTTTTAAACATTCAACTTGAAAGCTATGAAGTATGCTACAGTTAAACCACCTATCTAATCTATTCTCATTGTCTTTATTTATGCTGAAAATTGAGAGCAAGTGTTTTTACTAGAATAGATTTGGTCAGAAAGTGCTTCAGCATATTAGACTATTTAAAAGTCACCCTTGGCTCAGCTGGGGTGTCTCAGTGGTTAAGCATCGACCTATGAACCAGGAGGTCATGGTTCAATTCCTGGTCAAGATACGTGCCTGAGTTGCGGGCTCGATCCCCACATGATTACCAGTGTGGGGCGTGCAGGAGGCAGGCAGTCAATGATTCTTTCTCATCATTGATGTTTCTATGTCTCTCTCCCTCTCCCCCCTCTCTGAAATCAATAAAAATATGTTTGGGGGAAAAACAAAACAAATAAAAGTCACTCCTAGACAAAAATCAATAGGAGATTATTTTTATAAAAACCTCAAATCCAGCGGTTTCCCCCTGTTTACAGTGCTCCAAATGTCATAAAACTGAGTAAATAGCAGGCAACACCTCTGCTTGGCTGTCCATGAAGAGCCTATCACTTGATCAATAACTACGTACTTAACACTCATTGACTCTAAGTAGGTTATATTAAATACTAGAGACCCAGTGCACGAATTTCCCTCAGCCTAGCCTGCTCCCTCTCACAGTCTGGGAGCCCTCAGGGGATGTCCTACTGATGGCTTAGGCCCGCTCCCCAGGGGGAGGCGACTGGCTGATCAGGGGAAGGCACCTCCCCCATCACCCCCTCGCTGCTGCTGCCTCTGGCCTCCCTTTGTGGGAGGCGATTGGGCCGATCAGGGGAAGGCAACACCCCATCACACCTCTGCTGCTGCCACTGCCGGCCACCACGGCTGCCTGAGTCTCGGCCCTCGCAGTGGCAGCCACCATCCACCGCTTGCCTGAGCCTCTGGCCGGGCCTGGCAGTGGCAGCTGCCATCCGCCACTTGCCTGAGCCTCAGGCAGCTGCTGTGGCTTTGTCTGGAAGACGTCTGCTCTAATTAGCATAGTACCCTTTTATTATTATAGACTAGAGGCCCAGTGCACGGAATTCGTGCATGGGTAGGTCCCTAGGCCTGGCTGGCGATCAGGGTTGATCTGTGGGGTGACCGGCAGGGCGATCGGGTGGGCCCCTGCTGGCACCCGCCTTGGATGGCCTGGGGCCTGCAGGCTGGGGGCAGCTCCTGCGTTGAGTGTCTTCCCCCTGGTGGTCAGCGTGTGTCATAGCAACTGGTCGTTCTGCTGTTCAGTTGATTTGCATATTAGGCTTTTATTATATAGGATGATAAACAAGTACCATATTATACTCCAGTTTTTCTGTGAAAGGGCCATAGAAAATATAGATGTAAAGTATTTGAGAATAGAGAAAAGCATATTTCCTAATTGAGATGCAACTTGTTGGGGTATTAGAGAAAGCTGGGCAGCAGTTGTTTCAGATTTGTACATGAATCCCACTATTATTTGTTCAGTCTTTAGGAGAGCATAAAGACCAATTCAGAATGCTTTTTCCCTTGTTCCAACACATTCACAGTATTTGTGCTTTCCTTTCCTAAGGAAGCAACATGGTTTTTTAAGTGTTTTCAGTTCTGACTAAAATGTGATGCAATCAAGTTTTTCTGTTGACTTTGGTTTAGCATCTGCTTAACTGAGTGAAAAGGGAAATTTAATTTGTGATGTGTTTGATGTAGCTATAAACCATAAACTTTTTCCAATAATACATAATATGTTAAAATGTTTCTTCCATTTTTCTCTTTTTGCTGGTGTAGTTATGACTTTTGAGTAAGTATCTATATGCAGAACATTTTTTCCTGCTCTTATTTTTTCAGTCACATTCTATGCTAAGATATAGAATTTTCCAAGGACTTTGATATTGCTCTGTCTTGAAAATTTATTTTTCTTTCATTATTCTCCCCCCCCCCCCCCTCAGAAATCTTGCTTGGGAAATGTTATTTTTAGATGTGATTTTAAAACTTTTTTTTTAGCCTTTCAAGAATCTTTAAAAATTTTTTCAATTCAAACCCGAGGATATGTTTTTATTGATTTGGGAGAGAGAAACATTGATTGGTTGCCTCTCAAATGCATCCCACTGGGGATTAATCTGCAACCTTTTGGTGAACTGGAGGACACTCCAACCAATGGAGCCACCTGGCCAGGGCAAGAGACTTTTAAAATTTAATATTTATCAATACTAAGCCTATATAATGTATACTACCTGCTCCCTCACAACGTTCTGCCTCTCCAGTTACCTCCATTTCCTACTCTTCAAGTTATTTCTTTTGATATTTAATGCTATTTTTCTAAACATTGGTCTTAGACTGCTGTTTTTTAAAATATATTTTTATTGATTTATTGAGTTTAGAGAGGAAGGGAGAGGGAGAGATATAAACATCAATGATGAGAGAGAATCATTGATTGGCTGCTTACTGCACGCCCCACACTGGGGATTGAGCCCGCAACCCGGGCATATGGACTGACCGGAATCGCACTGTGACCTCCCCGTTCAGTCACGCTCAGTCACTGAGCCACACCGGCCAGGCCTTAGACGGCTATTTTTAAAAATCTGTACAGATTGTTCTCTAGGCCTGCTCAGTATGATCTTGGGATCTACTTTCTCACATATCCTAGGTTTTTCCTTCACCTCCCAATGTTGAGACCCCCATGTTTCCCGGACCCCATAACTTCCTCCTTTATTGTTTATACTTTAATTAAGCAATTCTTCCATAAAGTTCCCAAGAAGAGGGTGCATGGGGAATAAATTTCTTTGTGAACCTACATATGTGAAAATGTCTTCATTTTCTCTCATAATTGATTTATAGTTTCCCTGGGTATAGAATTCTAGATTGGACGGTATTTTCTTTTGAGTTTAACAAATACTGTTTTATTGGTTTCTTGTTTCTGTTACTGATAATGAAAGTGTGATGGTATTTAGAGTCATGATTTTTCCCCCTCTTGATTGCTTTTAGGATCTTATCTTTGTCCCTGATGATAATCAGCCTCACTGGAGGTCTTGTTTTATCTGTTGTGCTAGGCACATGAGGGCTTCAATTTGGATTTTTCATTTCTGAGATTTTTCTTAAATTCTTAAATTCAAACCAAATTCCTCCTTCTCCCCCAGTTTTCCTATTCTTTCTCTCTCGAACTCTTACTATTTGTATTTGGAACTTATAGGCTGATGGGTCCTTTAATTTTCCTATCGTTTTCATTTTTTATCTTTTTGTCTCTTTGCTGTACTTTCTCAAAGATGTCTTAAACTTCATCTTCAGATTCTTCTAGTGAGTTTTATATTTCTACTATCCTATTTTCAATTTTCAAGAGTTTTAATAGTTTTCTGTTTTTGAAATAGTTCTCTTCTGAGTATGTTAATTTTAAAAATATTTCTTCAGCCTCCTGTACCATCTCTATTTCCTTGATTATTTGTTTTGGTTTATATTTATGGAATTTCCTTAAATGTATAACCTTGGCTATCTTACTCATATTCCAGAATGAACCATGGAAAAACTGAAAGCTGAATTCATTGGGAGCTTCCGAAAGTTAACTGGTGGTTTTCATTATAAAGTGATTAGCCAGGGACCCAACTTTTGGGGGTGGGGTGGGGGTTACCTCTAGCAGTCAGTATTTGTAGATGTTTTTCTCTTGGCCAGGTTCTCCTCCAGACAGAATGCTTCAGTCATTGGCTTACACACCTGGCTGCACATTTGGGGAGCTCAGTGGGGAAAGAGCTGGGGATATTTACCTTTCAGGTTTCCATTAATCCCCAGATTTTTAGACTGGTAGAGCTGCCTATAGTTGTGCTTAAGTATATAGTCTCTTCAGTTTCCAGAGAACACACTTCCTGTCCTCTGAACAGTGGATACCTGGAGTTAAGGAGGGAACCTTGGGGTGGAACTTTTACCCTGTTTTCCTTTTTTTAGGCCTACCTGCATTCTCCACTTTCAGAGGCATTCCGAGCTTTTCTGGTTTATCCCAACACAGTTCAGTTTGTTTGGGGCTTTTCCTTAACATGCTCGTAGCTTTTGCTTTCTTTGCTCTGCTAAGTCAAATAACCATTTGCATTTTAGCTTCCGAAAACTTTGTTATAGTTGTTTTCTATTCTTTGTCCTTGTGTATTTTATGTTTTTAATTCCATTTTAGTGGACTTATGGGGAGGACAGAGGTAAATGCAGAAGTATTTAGTGCATTATGTTTCATGGAAAATTCAAGCTTATTTCTTTGGTGTCCTGTTTCAACATAAGACTTAATAGCAGTGATTTTCAACCCGTGTGCCACAAGAATTTTTAAAACATGCAATACCTATTTAGTCAAGGGCGCTGACCTCTTTTCCCTTAGATTGTCAAATTAATAAAATGAGAAAAATAGCTGTCTGGTGTGAATGAGTGTGACTCAGTGGTTGAGCGTTGACCCATGAACCAGGAGGTAACGGTTTGATTTCTGGTCAGGGTACATGCCTGGGATATGGGCTCAATCCCCAGTAGGGGGCATGCAGGAGGCAGCTGGTCAATGATTCTTATCATTTATGTTTCCATCTCTCTGTCCCTCTCCCTTCCTCTCTTTGAAAAAAAAAATTAAAAATTATACCCTTTTTTGTTGTTAGATAGACAAAAAATATATTTTTTGGTGTGCTGCAGAATTTTTTTATTTTTATTGGTTGTCAAATGATCTATAATTGAAATATTTTCCTTTGTACTTCTCAACTTGCCTGGCATTCCACTGCACCACTGTTGATGTCATCTATGATGTCATGAGGGTAGCAGCCATCAACATTGCAGCCCACAGACTGGGCAGTCCCCAGGATCTCTTTTATGGCTCCAGAGAATTCTCTAACTTAGATCGGTGCCTCATCTGTCCGGCAATGTTGTTCGTGTTTGGCAATTTAATTATGATGTGTCTTGGTGTTGGTCTTTTTGGGTTCATCTTGTTTGGGACTCTGTGAACTTCTTGGACTTGTGTGGGGTTTTTCTTCCCAATATCAGGGAAGTTTTCTGTCATTATTTCTTCAAATAGGTTTTTTATTCCTTGCTCAGTTTCCTCTCCCCCTGGCACCTCTATTATGCAGATGTTGTTTCATATTGTGTTGTCCCAAAGCTCCCTTAGGTTCTCCTCCTGTTTTTTAAGTATTTTTTTCCAGTTGCTGCTCTATTTGGGTGTTTTTTCCTACCTTGTCTTCTAGCTCACTGATACGGTCCTCAGCTTCTTCTAGCCTACTGTTGATGCTTTCTATTGTGTTCTTTATTGCAGCTATGTCATTCTTCATTTCTCTTGGTTCTTCTTCATTTCCTCTTGATTCTTACACATGTTGAATTTGTCTTCCATCCTTTTCAGCATCCTTATGACCATTGCTCTGAATTCTGTCTCTGACAAATTGCTTGCCTCCATTTCATTAACTTCATTTTCTGGTGATTCCTCCTTTTCTTTTTTTGTATGGGGGCTGTTCCTTTGTCTCCCATTTTCACTCCTCTCAGGGTGTCTGGTTATGTGGCTCACTCTCTACCACATTGACTAAAGGCACAAAATACAACTTGACAAGGCAACACAGAGGGAACAACACACAAGTGTATTCACGACACTGATAACCCCAAACAAAGATGACCACCAGAGAAAAGAGACTTATGGGAGAGAACAGAGCACAAAAATGATACTGAGAAAAGGAAAACAGGTAAGAGAGAAAAGGAAAAGAAGAAAAAAGAAGGGGAAAGAAAATAGACATATATGGGGGAAACTTAACAAAACCAACAACTAAACCAAAAAATGCAAACAGACACCTGGGAAAAAAGGAGAGGAGATGAATCTGAAGAGGCAGAGCTTATTTCCAGAAGGTAAAGTAAAGGAATTGAATGAATGGGGGAATGGCCATGATTCAGTATAGAGGAGATAGAAAGAGAATGAGTGTGTAAGATGAAAAGTAAAAAACAAAATACTCAAAAAAAAAATTTCCCCTTTCTTTAATCTATCTATGTATTCATCTATTTTTGGAAAAGGAGAATAGAGCAGGGCACAGATAGTCCTGAGTTTGGTGAGTGAAACTAATTAAGCTATTAGTAGAAGAAGAGAACAAGTGAGGAGAGGAAAAACAAAAGCATAAAATACAAAGCAAAAACAAAAAAATTAAACAAGAAGAAAAAAATTGGCTAGCGAAGAAAGAGAAAAGAGAAGGGTGCATGGACTTGGAGCAGGGGAAAGGAAATTAGATATATGAGTAAGCCAATAGAGACTACTAAAATAGTAATGCATCAATAGAACAGATAAAGAAGATCAATTTTTATCAATGAGTAAAAAGAAGGAAGAGAGAAAAACTAAAGCAGGTACAGGAGAAGAGAAACAGGATGGAAAAGGGGGAAGTGAGGAAGAAAGTGTTGTCATAAAGGAAAAATGAGATAGAGTAAAATAATGTTAACTAATAATAAAATAAAAATAGAATGTAGAACACTAATAAAAAACATTTTAAAAATATAATAATAAAAGCATGATATGCTAATTAGACTGGATGACCTTCCGGATGAAGCCGGAGCTGTGAGGGCTGATCCCCTTGCATGAATTTCGTGCACTGGGTCTCTGGTAATCTATATAAAAGCCTAAGCTACCCGCCGACTGGCTGGTAGCTATGACGCATACTGACCACCAGGAGGCAGACCCTCAACGCAGGAGCTGCCAAGCAACAACAACTTTGCAGAGTGCCCTCTCACACTCTGGGATCCCTTTGGGGATGTTGGACTGCTGGCCTCGGCCCAATACCCGCAGGCCAGGCTGAGGGATCCCACAGTAATAATAATAGTAATAAATAATAATAATAAATAAAAATAAATATATATATATAAATAAAAGAAAAGAAAAAATTTTTAGTTTTTTAAGTAAAAGATTTAAAAAAAAAAGCAAAGTGAAGTTTGTTCGCTTCAGCTAAGTATTTAATGTCCCATGGGGGCTGGTCTAAGACCTCTCTCCACTGTTCTGTCTGTGTCTCAGCTTCCTGCTAGATAGTCAGCCACCGTGTTGAAGCTCCCAGCGATCCACCGCTCCTCTGCGTCAGACGCCACAGCCTTGGTTTCAGGCAGGCGGGATCAATCTGCCAGCTTTGTTTTCCTGCCTGCTTTCAGTCGCATTTACACAAGCGTCTATTTCTGACATGGCCTCTAGGTGCTGGTGTTTCTGTATTAGTTTCCGGGACCAAATGGCCCCTCAACCCAGTCCCCCAGGGCTCCCTGGGGATATTTTGAGTCTTTATTTCCCTGCTGAGCTTAAGGCTGCGCTGCTAGGAGGGGCCTGGTCTCCAGGAGAAAAATGTCTGTTCAGGGTTGGAGGGAAGGGACTGTCCCAGAGCTGGCTTCCTGGTCGCCTCTCTCTGTTTTGCTCCCCAGCTTCCACAAACCCACCTTCCCCTGCATCGCAGCCCCGGTGTGTGTTTGTGATTGAAAGATCCTGGGTTTAGCGGGTAAAAGCAAGGACATTATAAAGACAGAGCAACTGCACCGCTGCATGTCTCTGTCTTCCCGTCACTTCACGGCTAGTGCAGAACTTCAGGCTGCCTTTCTGGGCAAAGCCTCCCATGACTGTGGGTTTAGATCTAGAGTCCTAGAGTTCTCACACGCTCGCATTCTCTTTCTCACTGCCGTCCTGTCTGCCACCATCTTGGATCTCTGACCATGTATAATCTTTAAAATCTAAAGCAAATGCAGAAGTGTTCTTTTTCAGGACATAAACCTTTCATACTTTCATTTATGGATCAGTTTATTCATAAGTAACTGAATCTTTGGTTGTTCTTAGCTGAAAAAAGACTACAGCTGTTTTTACTCTTTTGCTTTAATGTTGAGTACTTAAGGGAGTTCATTAAGCTGCATTGTAATATACTGATCCTTTTTTTATATTTATAAATAAAATTCATGAAATTGCTTTTCTCTTGCCATATATTAGCCCAACCTTACTGACTGTTTTCCTCCGTAGGTAATAGAGAAGAGGAAACCTGATCAATGACCGGGAAATAATGGAAGAAGATGGAAATGAACTTGTTTGATGGGTAAGAAATAAAATTATAATAATAAGCTATTAATAGCATATGTATGGCCAATCTGTAATAGGTTGCCAAGGTTGGCATACTATTAGTGTGAGTAATCAGTTTCTATCTTTGTCTTATCTTCATTCTGAACTTTCACCACTTTCTTCCTTTTCACTGTTGAGAAATTTTCAGTACTATGGATTAACTTAAGCTAAGAAGGGATACAACCATATTTGAAGATGGGATCTGAGAACCAGCGACCAAACTAAAACAAGTCTAGTGTGGGTCTTGAAGCTTACTGGTGGTTGGATAGAGAATATGTGTGTCATGACCTGTCAGTATTAATTACCTTTTCTTGCTCTCCAAATACTGCCAGCTGCTGTGATGTTAGACTCACCATAGGGATCCCATTCATTAGGCAAGTGCAGATTTTATGTCAGGTGGCAATCAAATGGAATTCCATAGAAAGCCCAGTAAAAGGTGTGACTAAATTGATGAGATTATAACATTTTTTTTAATTACCTAAGTCTGTACATTCTTATTGTCAATCACTTAAACAGGGGTGGCCAAAGCCTGCATCTTAGCGCCGCCCCCTAGCCCCCCCGCCCCAGAGAGTATACAGTGTATGATGCATATTTGTGGAACCTTCTTTGCCTAGTGATTAAAAACTTGGGCTTAGGAGCCAAACTGGTTTTGACTAGCCACTGTTAACTTGACAGTTGGGTAAGTTAATTTCTCTGTGCCTCAATTCCTTGGGTATAAAGTGGAACAATAAAATGCCTATCTCATACCATGTTGAAGATTAATTAATCCATATAAAAAACTTGGAATAATGCCTGGAAGATAGTAAGTGCTCAGTAAATGTTAGCTATAATTCCCATATGTCTTCCAGTTAGCATGTTTATGTACCAGCCCTCCACAGATTAATCTTTGTCTGATATACCCCAAGAGTTATACCTTCTTGGATAAAGTTAAACCCTGGCAAGGATTTTTAAGTTTTTTTTCATGAAAGTTTTCTTTTTGGTTTCAAGCTTCATTTCTCTCAGAGTATGCTGCTAGACTAAGTGAAAATAGAGTTGTACACCTCTTACTGTATCTCTTATGATGTGTATGATGCTTATAGGTATGTATGAATAAACACCTATTTTTGGGCTATGATAGTTTTACCCTGTCCATAAAAGTATCTATGTCAAAGCTGGACTCAGGATTCTCTTGTTTCTGGAAAAGTATGTCAAATTTTCTAAGATTCCGTCAGTCTATTTTGAAGGACAAGTCTTTTGAGTTTCTTTTTTGTTTCACAGAATTCTAATCATTTTGAAAATGTCTTTGATATATTTTTCATGGCTTGTCAGCAAGAAGCAAGGACACTAAAAGTCATCTCTTTTTAATACTTTTTCCTCCTGTATTATTTTAGGGTTCTCTTAGATTATTATGTACTATTCTTTCTGCTCTATTTTAGAAGACTTATATGTGAAAACAAATTAACATTTACTGAGTATTTATTATGTGTCAGGCTGTTTTTTAGTGCTTTACTCATTTACTCATTATGTCATTTAATCCCATCATCCACTTATGAAGCAGATACTATTATTGTCTTCATTTTAAAAGCTGAGGAAAGTGAGACACAAACTGAGTGATTTGTCCAAAGTCACAGAACCTGTCCTGTTGAGTAGAGGGGTGCTGGTCTGGTTAATGAACTCTTTTAAGGTTTCCTCAGGTGAATGTGGATTTAAATAAAACAGAAAAGCCAAATGTCTCCTAAAAAAAGTCACCATAACAAACCTGGTTTTGCTTGCTTGTGAGAAGGAAAATTTGAAATTATGTAGCTTCTTCAGTATGGGGGGAAATGATGTGAGATAATTATTTTTCTTGACCATACTTAAATGATTATAGCTGTTTTGCTTCATTAGGAACCGAGTGGATAGAAATCACTACCTAGCTAAGAACCAAATACATGTTTAATATGGATTAGAGTGAGTTTATTTGTAGATTACCATTTAGCTGCTATTCATAGAAACATGCAGACAGAAAGATTTAACTGTGCAGCAGTTTGGAACTGATTGGTAATTGGAAATTGTTCTTTTGTTCTATTAAATAATATTTGAATGACAGTCAGCAGGAAGTTGTACAAGAGGAGAAAAGGCAGGAGAAAGGTGACTTATGGGTCTTATAATTAGAATGTCACTGATAAGTGATGGTCTACAATGTAAATGTGCATTAACAATCGACATTTATATAGGGACTGGAAGGACTTATAGTATGTGGTGGTTTTTGTTCTGGGGTCTGTCTTGTCAGAGAAAAACATTGGTTTTTCTTCAAATAGCAATTCATTTTCTGTTAAAATACAGTAAAGTACAAAGAGTCAGTGACATTTAAAGTAGCAAGTATGCTGATAAAATGTTTTGGCTTTCCTGTGAAGTGTGCCTACACTTAGTAATGTTCTCCTCTTCCATCTTTTTTATTTTTTAATTTTTAAAAAATATATATTTTTATTGATTTTAGAGAGAAGAAGGTAGAGAGAGAGAAAAAAACATCCATTTGTTGTTCCACTTATTTATTCATTCACTGGTTACTTCTTGTATGTGTCCTACCTGGAAATCGAACCCGCGACCTTGGCTATCGGGAGAAAGCTCTAACCAACTGAGCTACCCAGCCAGGGCTTTTTCTCCTTTTTTTTTTTTTTTTAGATTTATGTAATTTTATGTTTTGTGTGTTTGTTTTTTTTAATTTATCTTTATTGTTGACAGTATTATATATCCTCCCCCCCCCCCATTTTTTTAAACTCTCTTCATCTTTTTTAACTTTATTCCCTTATTTGAAAATCGCTTCTGAATGTTCATCAAAGTTGTGATTCTCGGTGTACATATCTTTTACGGCAGTGTCTTGCAGGGTGGTCCAGAGGCCCCGAGACTCTTTCAGGATTCAAAACTATTTTCATAACAACACTAATACATTACTTGTTATAGGTATACAGAGGAGTTTCCCAAAGGCCACATGGTGTTCAACTGCATGCAGAGATGCGATAGGAGAATCCAGCTGTCTTCCTTAACCCAGACATTAAAAAGGCTTGCAAAAGATGTAAAATAAGGCCACTCTTCTCACTAGATTTGCAGTGAGAAGCACTGGGGTTTATTGCTACATTAGAATATTACTGTGACCCCAGTGTCGGTCAGAATGTCCCTGCCCTCTCTAGTGATTGGGTAAACTGTGAGTGGTCACAGGCAGTGCCCACCACACACCTCCATGTAGATTCTAGTGACATTCTGATAGATTGGGGCTGTCTCTCCCAGTCTAGAGAAGTGAAAATTCTGTTCCTTTTTCATAAATTGTGCTAAAGGACAAGTTCTAAATTATAAGGAGCTGTTGGAAATCTGGCCTTCAAGGAGAAAGGAGGGTTTGTTGTTTAGTGGAACACCACCAACCTTGCCAGTTGTTCTTTGTATTGATTGTTCTCAACTTTGGGAGGACCATAAGGACCTTTTAGGACAGCCTTTTATTTTTCAGTGTTTATTAAGCACTGAGTCCTGTTCTAGGGGCTGGAAATAAGTCAGTGAACAAAATAAAAGCAAAAACCCTCTATTGTCATGGCACTTCCATTCCAGCCTTTGAGTCCTTTGCCCTTGGCTGTGCTCCCCTCTAGAGTAATCTGAATTAATGGTGGTGGAGCTTGAACACTGACTGGTGTTTCTTATTGTCCAAGTATTGAAGATAGAGTGAAACTGCTTATATATATATATTAAAGGCACCAGATTATTTGGGATTTTTCAAATCTTACATGGAACCCCATTATAGCAATAAAGGTGGGTCTAGCCAATCACCCTTGTTGTGGTTGTTTTAATGTTCTTTTGTTTTCAAAGTTAGTACTACATTTGTTAAGAAATTTAACTTAAAAAATTAAATACCGCCCTAACCGGTTTGGCTTGGTGGATAGAGCATTGGCCTGCGGACTGAAGGGTCCCAGGTTCGATTCCAGTCAAGGGCATGTACCTTGGTTGTGGGCACATATCCAGTAGGAGGTGTGCTGGAGTCAGCTGATCGATGTTTCTCTCCCTTCGATGTTTCTAACTCTCTATCCCTCTCCCTTCCTCTCTGTAAAAAATCAATAAAATATATTTTAAAAAATTAAATACCAGCTGATGTTAAATTTATTCTAATTGTTTTCAACTCTCTTTTTTTTATTTGAAGAAAAATGTTCATACATGTGTGAGATGGTCCTTTCCTGGTGAGTTGCTCCCAAGACCCTGTAATTTGTTTAATACACTTTTATACAGAAAGAGATTACTTGGCTCATTAGATTCTGTCACTGAATAATGGCTTGAAGGTTAACTAATGCGGCCATCAAACTCCTGCTCACCGACTAGATGTCTGTCATATCACTCACTAACTTCAGCCATTTCCAAATGCAGAAGATGGGGAATACCATTAGAATATTAATGGGGAAAAAAAACTGACATTCAAAACGTGAATGACCAAAAATTGTTTCTAAAGATTATTTTAATTTAAAATACACTTTAGTAAAAGTTCCTTTTAAAAAAAAAAAAAAAGAGGGCTGGCATTTGTTCTTCCCTTCATTGAAGGTGTGAAAGGAGCTTTTTAATCAGAACTCACTAAATGGCCGTTGTCTTCCAGCATTGCTAACGGCCTGGCGCCCTATTCTCAGCTGTGCCTGGTATACCAAAGACCAGACATCCAGGGTTCAAATAAAACCCAGCTTCTGCCAAAGTGGGAAATACATCGTCATTGGGGTGAGAAGGGGGAAACAGTGAGGGATCCTTTTAAAGGTGTGCAACCAAATTTTTTTAATTCCTCACCTTACATCCACCATTACAGGTTTGCGGGAGCCTCTAATTCCTGAGCCTTTTCAGGTTCTGAAGTTCTAACCAGCTTGCTTGTTTATTTCACCCACATCAACATTTAAGTTTTAGCATGCCCTTGTCTGTTACATTTTCCATTCTCCCATTTACTTTCTAGATTCTAAAATTTTGATTATACTTCTCATCTGCTGTTGTGTCATATTCTTTCTGTCCTTATGACTTTATGCCCTTTTTTAAAAAATTGATTTCAGAGAGGAAGGGAGAGGGGGAGAGAGATAGAAACATCAATGATGAGAGATAATCATTGATCAGCTTCCTCCTGCACACCGCCTACTGGGGATCAAGCCCTGATGGGAATCAAACCCTGACTTCCTGGTTCATAGGCCCATGTTCAACCACTGAGCCATGCTAGCCAGGCATGCCCTTTTTTTACTCTTAATGTGATTTTACTATGATTTTTGAGAGGAAAGGCGGTAAATATATATTCATTCTGCCATGTTTTCCTAGAAGCCTAGATTTTAACATAAATTCTAAAGTGCATGCAACATACCATGAATTATGTTGGACACTTGGTCTTTTCTCTAATTTAAAAATCTTGTCAAATTCTATTGATGTTTAGGAAATTCACTCACATTTGCATTATTTGCCTACTACTTTTTGAGCACCTTCTATATGCTAAGTACTATTACATAAATCATCTCATTTAATCATCACATCAGCTCCTCGAGGCTTATATTTATTATTCCTCATTTTAATGAATATGGAAACAAATTCAATGTCACAGCCCTAGTAAAAGGTAAGGCCAGGTTTCTAAAATTAACTGCTTTCTGTTATACCTCTACTAACTCTTTATTGGATATTAGGTAGATAGCTATTATGGGTTTTTAAGCAGGGGAATACAGTAGAGGATGAAATGCTGTTTCTGTTTAATACAGAGATAATATTTAAAATTGGTAGTAGATCTACAAAGATGGCAGGCATCAAGAGCAACTATAGTTAAAGCAGTAATAGTGCAGATATGTGGTGTTACAGGCCTACATTTGGGGGAAAGAGGGTAGTGGTAATAATGGGGAAGGTATTTGGGTTCAGGAAGCCAGGGGAACATTGAATCTATTCTCTTAAGTGAGCTATTGTAGCAAAGAACCTGAACAGAAATTAGTAGGCCTCAGAACCTGACTTGACTATGACATGAGTAAGGAGTGAAAGAGAATGTCAGGTTTTCAAGTCAGATGAATAGGAGTGCATATCTAGGACTGTCGAAAGGTAGCGAGGAGTGCAAGGGGAAATGGGTAAATTTAAACAACTTACATGCGAATTCATGGTTTCTTGAAGATGTGAACGGTGACATGTCTTCTGTATTTCTTTGGGTTGTTTTTTTTTTACATTTATTTGAATGTCCTGTAATCACATAATACACGATACACGATTACAGAAAGTCAACCTCCTACAGCCATATTGTTTCTTGGTAGGTAACATGTACTTGTATTTTGAAGCCAGTCTTTAGTATTTTTCAGATCTGTAGTTGGAGTATCATTATTTTTTTTCTTTTCAGAACAAGTACACTGATTTCATTAGTACACACAGTAATTTTGCAAATCAATTTAAAAGATCAAGAACCCAGTGTAAAAGACATGAATTGACAGTTCACATAATGAGGGGAAAAAGATCAATAGTTACCATAATTAACGACATACAAACAAAATATGTGGGTATATATAAAAATTTTCAAATGTCAGATTGAAAATTATTTAAGCATGTCAATCTCCAGTATTGGGGAAGCATGCACTCTCAGATACATACTCTGATGGGAAGAAAGGGAGTGAGTGTACATTAGTGCAACCATTTTGGAAGGCAGTTTGATGACATCTGTCTAAAATTTAAATGCATATATCCTGTGACACAGCAATTCTTCTGTAAATTGTCTCACAGAAACATTTGCATAAGTGAGTCATGATATATGCCCAAGAATACCCATGCTGCATTGTTTGTAATAACACACTGAAAAGAGCACAGTTCTTCACTTGTAGGGGAGTTAGTTAAGTGAATTATGTCGCCCATGCCATAGAATATGATACAATCTTTAAAAAGAGTGAGGTAAAGCCAGATATAGGAGGAAATGTCCAAGAGAATATTAAGGTACAACAAGCAAGATATAGAATAATATGAATGGTAGGATTCAATTCATATTAAATATTATATTTCTAAATGCATAAAATATTCCTGGATATGTCCAGAAGTACACTCAGTTAACAGTAGTTGCCTCTTAGAGAGGCAACTGGAGATGGAAAGCAGAGGGAAAGTTTTACTCTTGAAATTTTTCTATTCTGTAAAACATTTATTAAGTATATAAAATTAATATGGCCCTGACTGGTTTGGCTCAGTGGATAGAGCATCGTCCTGTGGACTGAAGGGTCCCAGGTTCGATTCCAGTCAAGGGCATGTACCTTGGTTGCGGGCACATCCCTGGTAGGGGGTGTGCAGGAGGCAGCTGATCGATGTTTCTCTCTCATCGATGTTTCTGGCTCTCTATCCCTCTCCCTTCATCTCTGTAAAAAAATCAATAAAATATATTAAAAAAAAAAAATTAATATGAAAAAACCAGGACTCTAGTTGTCCTTTGCTAAACTTACAATGAAGCTTGCTTTCCATATTTGTTTCTTTATTTTATTTTTTTCATCACCATACATAATTTTTAAATACATTTTATTATGGAAAACTTAAAACCTACCTTTTTCTTACCCTACTCCTGGATTATTTGAAACAAATCCTAGACATTATATTATTTTCATCCATAAATATTTAATATGTGCCTCCCAAAGATAAGAATTCTTTTTAAAAACATAACCACAGTAATTTTCATACATAAAATTTGTCAGTAATTCCTTAATATCTTCAAAAGCTAGTAGTCAATGTTCAAATTTTCCCAATTACCTAATTTTTACAAAAGTTCATTGTTTGGCTCTGGCCAGTGTGGCTCAATTGGTTGGAGCATCATCCCTTACACCAGAGGTTGCTGGTTCGATTTCCAGTCATGGCACATACCCAGGTTGCAGATTTGATCTCTAGTCTAGGCACATCCAGGAGGCGACTGACCTGTTTCTCTCTCACATGGATGTTTCTCTCTCTCTCTCTCTCTCTCTCTCTCTCTCTCTCACGCGTGCGCTCTCGCTCTCGCTCTCTCACTCTCTTTTTTTGCGACTTTGGGTACTTTTACTATTTAATTTGCAGACAATATTTATAACAAATTATTTTTAACCAAATCATATCTTGAAAAGTTTATATAGAAAACCCAGGGGAAAAAGTGAACTGTTCATTGTGGAAGGCCTTCAGTTACATTATTACAGTAGAAAATAGAGGAGGCAGAAGATAACTGAAAAGATTAATCCAACATTAGATTCAAATCTATAGCTCCTGTCGCTACTTAAAACATGGTTTTAGAAACTAAACCCAACATTTCCAGTAACCATAGAAACAGTTAAAATAAAATTTGCCATGAAAGCCCTTATATCATGCTTGATATAGGGAGGTAGGAAGATGTAAGAACCAGGACACATGAGACATGACATTTTATCTACAACTCCTGTTTACTTTACTGAGGGTGTGTAGTTTCAAAATTTAATCACCTTCTTCAGCTTCAGACTCAGATTCTTCTTCAGCATTTTTGAGACACTCCACAAACTTTTTCCTTTGCTCAAGGAAGACACTTTTCCCCTTTGCAACATGTGCATCTTTGTACCACTTCAGAATGGGCTCCTCACTCAGGTCTTCAGCTTTATAAAAAAGCACCACTATTTTCTGAAAGGCTTTCATGAAATAAATGTTATCATAGCAATACTCCTGCATCTTCAGTAACAGCTCAGTCTGACCTTGAGTAGTAAAAGCAGCGAGGAGAGGGCTGTATTGCTTCATGTACTTGATGGTTTGCTCTGCTACAAGCTATTTTTTGTTCCATTCCACGGTGCTCATTACACTGGACCAGATTCATCCAATGACGAGTTCTGGAATGTTGGGTTTTTGTTTTGTTTTTTTCATCTCCTTGACATACAAAATTATATCCTTAAATGGATCACCACAGGACATCTGTTCTTGACCTTCTTTCTGGAGTTCTTCACGAACTCCTATGGTTTGCTGATTCTGAACATATTCTGAAGGCTCTTTTAACCCTTTGCACTCCGAACCATTCTGGACATTGGCTACCAGCTACTCGACGCTACTTTGCGGCGGAAACGTGCATTTACAGACCCTCGTATTATTTAGTATAATTTTGGAACCAAGTAACGTATTATAATGATATTGGACTTATATGAATTGGGTGACATCGAGGAATGTATATTTGCAAAAAAAACCAATATTTTATTGTTTATAATTTTGTACAGTATGATAAGTTTTGTAACACTCCCCAATATGCATTGCAGGCTGATTAGTGCATGTTTGACAGTAATAAGTGGTTTGACGCCTGCCACCAGGTGTTTTCCTGTTAGAACACACAATGCAGTCCCATTTTCTTTGTCCCACATCGGGAATATGTAGTTTATTGTTTAATCCGACACAAAACCCGCTGACATTTCTTGTATATATCTTAGTAATTTTACGATATTTTGATTTAATTTCTTGTGCCATTTCAAGATAAAACTTCAGGGAAACATGCATGTCTCAAAAAGTTGCGTTGAAATAACTCAATTCCCTGTAATCACTAATAAACTGCAATGTCCCCTGAGAGGGGACATCCGAGTGATATGCTAGAATTCCGATGTCCCCTGAGAGGGGACAGCGGAGTGCAAAGGGTTAAGCCTGCCTCAGTGAAATACTTTGTGAAGTGTTCAACGCTTTGTTTATTGTCAGGAGAATGTCCCATCAGTTTGTTATCCATGCTGACTTTCTGAAGACTTGAAGCTACTGCACTGATATCTTTTTCATTTATCCATGATTTAAAGAGCTTTACAGCAAAAGCTGCTGAAACCCCTTCTTTAACCAAATTCTCATTATAAAGGCTATTAAGAATGGGTGCATTAAGTGTTCCATTAGCCAGGAGAACACCAGTCAACATAGCCAGCCTGCTCCTCTCCGACTCCGAAAAACACTTTAAGAACAGCAGCAGCTTTTTCACTTCATCTTCAAAACCTTTCTCCAGGTATTTGTAGCGCCTGATTAACTTGTTAAAAACCTGAGCAAATGCTTACATGGTCTCTAGGTCTTCTTGTGCTGCAAACACACAGACATCTGTGCGCATCATGTCTTCTGCCGTTGTACCACCTGGGGCCAGCATTCCCCTGGCCACCAGAATGTCAAAGAGTGTTTCTGCATATCGGCGTTACGTTTTGCTCCAGAAGCATCAAGAAACGGCTACTGCTTCCAAATCAGTACCAGTTTCACTTAAGCCTTGAATAAATACAGTCTTGAAACTGAGTAGGGTTAAACCTCTCTTTTTCATCTCTTTATCTGGCTTTAAAACACTGGCCTGATAGCGTTGGCTTTTGCTGCTTTAGATTATTCATAAAAGACACACGAATTTAAGGCAAAGAGAAAGGGGCCAGAAATTCCAGATGTCTCTCTTTCTTGTCAGTTTTT
>NW_005871700.1:435461-462253 GCF_000147115.1 Myotis lucifugus | reverse complement strand
CCAAGGCTGAGGGAGGGTCCAGGAGTACAAAGGAAGAAATGAAAGAGGTGGCAGTCCTGCCAGAAGTGAGCCCCTCGACCTCTAACAGCAGTTTTTATACCTGGTTAGTGACTATTCCAAACTCCACAAACACCATTGTATGTTTCAGGGGGAAACAGACCTGGACTCTGCCCCAAGGTTCCCAAAGATACGGGTGGGGCTTGTGCTGAAATGTGCTCAGGAGATTACTCATGTCCCAAGGGAATGAAATGCTGCAGCAATGGATGTGGCCATGATTGCCGACCTGCTATCCATGTGGTGAGTATAAATCAGTCAAGAGCTGACAAGGGTGTTAACAACTCCCCAGTGGACTTTCCTGGGGCCGATGGATGTTCACATGTCCACTGCACACAGAAGTCTGGGTAACTCTGAGAGAAAGAGGCTGGAAGTGAATGGCAGAAGGACACCTGGCTGCATTATCTAAGACCCTCTCCTCAAAGAGAAGCCCTATCCCTGTCTCTGTCCCCGAGGAGTTTCTCAGTTGAGACAAGTAACCATGATCCTCGATTCACAGGTCATTACTGACCCAGGGTTTGTCACCCTCCTCCCCTTCCCCACCAAGGGGGCTTCACTCTTCCTAGAAAATGGGTGATCCTGGGAGGCAGAGGGAAAGCAAAGAGAACCTCAATTATGGAGTATCTCCTGTGTCAGTCAGGCATTGTGCTGAAGATGAGATAAAAAGGAAACACAACTAGTTCATGGAGACAGAACTATGTAAACAATTACAATCCACGGTGACCACAGCTTTGCACAAATTTCTACTAAGGTCTGTGGAGGCCCCTGGAAGAATTATTGGTTTTGCCTGGGTGGGTGGATCAGTGGAGGTTGGGAAGTATTTCCGAGAGTAGAGAACATTTAAGGAAGAGCTTCAAGTAGGCATACAGTTTTCCACAGTAAGGAAGGACAGTACAGATGATGGGGAAATGTGGGTCCTACGCTGGAGATGGGAAAGTGATTGAGATTGTGGTCAGTAGAATTTGCAACATCTCAGTAGAGGATCATCCAAGCCAGGGTCCAGAAAGGAATGAGCTGCCTTGCCAAAGAGTTTGGTAGACTGCTGGAGGTTTCTGAGCAGAGGAAATGTCATAATCAAATTTGTATTTTAAAAGGGTGGTGTTTATGACCCTGTGGAATAAGAATGGGGGTGTAAGCCTGCCTGGAGACGAGCCCCAGAAGATTGCTCATGAATCATGGATCCAGTGCTTGGCATAACATTTTCCACACACCATTCCTGGCAAGTGTCTATCCCTTGACGTGCAGTCTCAGAAGATGAAGACCTAAAGTGCTGGAGTGGCCGATTCTGAAGAGCTTGTGTCCAAAATAAATTTTATCTGTGGCATTATTGAGACTGTGTCACTCTTCCCATTTAGACATTCTTTCTAGTGGACCCTCTGTGGATGAACAGAACGGACTGTGTGCCCTGTACTGAGCCCATGAAGACAAGGCACTCAGGATAGATCAGAGGCAAGGTCTGCCAGCTAGTTTCTTTCCTCCTTCCATGTCCATGTATCTAAACAGGGCAAAGGGCATGATAATATTTTCTCCAGCATTCTGGGAATATGATTTTGGTGAAGAAAAACATGACCTTCTAGCACATAACAGGCCTGTAGTAGGAGCCTTTAATAGGGCAAGACTCAGAAGGAGTAGGAGCAGAAAAAAATTTGGAGATACCCTATTCTAGGGAATGCACCGACGTGTAGCAGGACTGGATGCCTAACTCTATGAGAGCAACCCTGGCCCTTGCGATGTGGGGCTTTGAGTGGTGTGGGCTGGGAAGCACCAGCTGCCTCCATGGAGTGACTAGGAGTTAGGATAAGTTGGGACATAGGCTCTGTGGGTGGAGTCTTTGATTCAGAGTTTTCCTGAGGCAGAGGATAAGCCTGGGTCTCACAAAGAAGCCCTGACAAAAGCGATGGTCTGAGCTGATCCTACAAGCTCCATCTCCCAGCGCTCTCTGTTCACTCTTCCACCTCGATTGCCCCACGTAGCCTCTGCCATGGTCTGCCCTGCTTGCTTATGCCTGCCGTCTACACATCTTATAACCTCGGCAGCCCATGGCCTCACCAGCCTGTGCATTGGAATGAGGGCATATTAGCTTTGGTACCTTCTTTTACTGGCGGGTCATCCACACCCCAAATCCCACCCTGCTTCTGTCTCTCTTGGTCATTACTGGGGGCTCATGAGCACACCCATAACATGTTCTCAAACAATTTCACCTACTATCTGCCATTCTGAATGCCAAGGTATGACCTTCCCCTGCAAAGACACTTGAGGATGGCATCCTACAACGTCCACTTAGGTTTCTGCCCTTTAGTTAGTCCTGAAGTCTATACAGGTTCTGTAGGCATGCAGACTTGTCAGACTCTGTGGTCACCCAGAGTTTGGAGACATATGTTAGGGGGGGATAATTAACACTCACCATGCACAGGCACTTTCACAGGTAGTATCTCACTTTACACTCACCACAGCTCTATAATATCATCTCAGTAGCAGAATTCTTTGTAAATTTTACAGATGAAGAGACAGAGGGTCCAGGTAGCTAAATGACTTGCCCAACTATACACTCCTTTTTAAATAATTTGTTTTTATTAAAGGTTTCAGAAAGAAGAGTGGTGTAGGAGAGAGAGATAGAAATAACAATGATGAGAGAGAATCATCAATTGGTTGCCTCCCCCATACCCCCAACTGGGGACTGAGCCCACAACCTGGGCAAGTGCCCCTATGGGAATTGAACCGTGACCTGCTGGTACATAGGTTGATGCTCAAACACTGAGCAAAACCAGGACTCTTAATGAGTAGAGGAGCCAGTCTTCTCTTCCATGTCTGTTTGACTTTTAGGTAAATGCTCCATGCCCTGTACCATGCTGACCTTCTCTCCAAAAGAGTGAATATATTCACTGGCAGGGCTCTCCTGGTCAGGTGTTACAGTCTCAATAGAAAGACACGTATGGATTATCTATGTTTCATATTTAACACCAGGACAGGGAGCATGGAGCAGAAGGGCATTGACTGGGTCTTTTCTCTTTCCACACCATCATCTGCAACGGGCTTTATAAGATTTAAAGGAAAGGTTTCCCAGAACGCTTTGGGATTCCCCTGCCCACCCATATTTATATATTTTTAAAATGAAGAATTACATGTATATATTTGGTAGGCATTTTTCAGTCAGCCAAAGCTCTTCATGACCTCTGGGCTGGCTGCCTCTCCCATGTACAGCCTATGTGTGGCCTCCTGACCACCCATCATTCCCCAATTCTATGCCATGAGGTAGAGTTGGCTCCACCTCCCTAACACAGCAGCAATGTACCTATGTGTGTAGTTGGGTCACAGAAATCTGAGACTTCCTCCAGCCTGGCCAGGTAGCTTTTGAGTCTTTTCCCTCACCATCAGTGCATGCATACTTTAGACAAGGAAGTCATGTAAAAACCTGTATTGGGAAAGACTTTTTAAAGTGCTCTTTTTTATGTGATTATTCATTTACCTTCTTGCAATGCCAAGCTCCAGAGCACAGTCAAGGCGTAGCACATGCATAAGGTCTGCTTACTTGGGCTGTTCCTCTTGCACTGGTTTTTGCTCTTCTGGAAGTTGTGAACAGATGGTTGTAGGAAGGTATCCCTGGAGGCAATGCCTTTCAAAGTTTGGTTCCTTTTAAAAAAAATATTCTAATTTATTTTAGAGAGGAAGTGAAAGGGACAGAGAGAAGGAAACATCAACAATGAGAGAGAATCATCCATCTATTGGCTGCTTCCAGCATACCCTCCCACTGGACAGCCAGCCCATAACCTGGGCATGTGTCCTGACCAGGAATCTAACCGTGTCCTCCTGGTTCCTAGGTCGATGCTCAACCCCTGAGCGTTGCTGATCAGGACAAAGTTTGTTTCTTAATTCCAAATGAACCCTTGACTTTGAGAAAAAAATCACAGGTCCTACAAAGGGCCTTTTGACCGAATGAACCAAAAGCCTTATTCTCTTGGAAGTCATATCCACTTCTTGCAAAGTGATTGAGAAAACAAAAAATGATACCCATAGAACCAATAAACCAACAACAACCAGTCTACTCTTGCACTTAACAGCTCTCCTAGCCGAGTTTAAACAGAAAGTTAGCTTATTTCCAGCTTCTTTCTCCAAATAATCATTTCACCAAATCTCAGTGTGTGACACATAGGTGCAGCACGAGCTGTTGCGACAGGCTGTGTGGAAACTGAATAGATCAGAATCGGAATGCTGACTATGGAGTTGGAAATGTACTATTTTATTTCACGAGGACTTTCTCACTGAAGTATACACTCTGGGGCCCAGTCCTTACAGGACCTGGGAGAAATTTGACACTTTCTATTTTAATCCAAGATTAATTAATAGAGCTGTGTTTGTAAGGATAAATGGTTTATTTTTAAACTTTTTATTATGGGAAAATGTAAACACATACAAAGCAGACAGAATAGTATAATGATATACCACATACCCATCTCTCAGCTTAAACCGCTGTTAATGTGTAATCATTCTTCTTTCATAATCCCATTCATTTCCCCTCATCTCATGCTATTTTGAAGAAAATTCCGGACATTATTTTATTACATACTAGAGGCCTGATGCACAAAATTCGTGCAAGAGTAGGCCTTCCTTCCCCTGGCTGTGGGCACCAGCTTCCCTCTGGCACTGGGGACCCGGGCTTCCACTGACTTACCCAAATCTCAGTGTGTGAGTCATAGATGCAGAACGAGCTGTTTGGACAGGCTGTGTGGAAATTGTGAGTAGATCAGAATGGGAATGTTGGCCATGGAGTTGGGAAATGTACTATTTTATTTCACAAGGACTTTCTCACTGAGGTATACATTCTGGGGCACAGTCCTTACAGGACCTGGGAGTAATTTGACACGTTCTATTTTAATCCAAGATTAATTAATAGAGCTTTGTAAGGATAAATAGTTTATTTTTAAACTTTTTATTATGGGAAAATGTAAACACATACAAAGCAGACAGAATAAGTATAATGATATACCACATACCCATCACCCAGCTTCACCCACTGTTAATGTGTAATCATTCTTCTTTTATAATCCCATTCATTTCCCCTCATCTCATGCTATTTTGAAGAAAATTCTGGACATTATTTTATGACATAATAGAGGCCTGATGCACAAAATTCGTGCAAGAGTAGGCCTTCCTTCCCCTGGGTGTGGGCACCAGCTTCCCTCTGGCCCGGGAACCCGGGCTTCCATCACAGCTCTGGCTTCATTTGGAAGGTCGTCCAGAGGGATATCCGATCTAATTAGCATATTATGCTTTTATTATTATAGATGACTTCTGTATGTATCCCTAAAAGATAAGAATTCCTTTTAATTGGGTGATTTATCATACCTTTTTACTGTTATAGTTTTATTTCCTCTTTATTAGCTAGATAATCTTTCACTGAGTAACATATTTTTTTGGTGGAATCTATCCCCCTTCCTCTCTCTCTTACTATATGTTTTGCATTTAGAAAGGTTTATATTTTTGTTTTAATAGTTATCTTACACTAACACCTTTAAGTATTACCTTTGCTCCCTTCTTTTTTTGTGGATGATTATCTATAAGTGAACTACTATGAGTAATAGTCATAATAAAATTAGCTAATTTCATCTTTTTTTTCCACCCCTTCCCAGCCCCCAACCCCAATAACATTGTTCTAGATTGTGTTGATTCAGGGTGAACACTTTATAAGTATATAAATGTCTAATCACGATGTTGTTCATCTGTAACTAGTATAATAATGTATGTCAACTGTAACTGAAAAAAAAAACAGGAAAAATTGTCTTGATTATTCTTGATTTTTAGGACTTTGATATAAGTTTTAGTATTAGTTTATGAATTTTCATTTAAAAATCCTTCTAAGACTTTTATTGGAATTACATTCAATTTCAATTTCAGGAAAACTCATATCTTCATGATCATGAATCTTCTAATCCATGAACACCATATATGACTCCATTTATTAAGATCTTTTCAATTTTTTTCTTAGTAATATTATGTAGTTTTCTGAATATAATTTGTTAGATTTATACTTAGGTAATTGATGGGGTTTTGGATGATACTGTGAAGGCATTGAAAATTTTATTCATCAAGTATAAGACTTAAAAGCTTTTAACTAGTCTTTCCTCTCCTCAGGCATCTGCGAGCACCAATGCAGAGCAGGCAAGGACTGAGGGCAAGGAGAACAGTGCATCAGGGAGGGCTGTGGTCACGTCTGCTCCCCCATGATTCAAATAGGTAAGTCTTTTTTAAATTTCAATTTGCTTATTTTTAATTTTACAATTACACTTTACTTTCAGTATTATTGTACATTGGGTTCAAGTGCACAGCATAGTGCTTGGAAAATCATATACTTTACAAAGTGTTCCTACTGATATTTTCAGAACCCAGCTGTCACCATACCCCTCACTCATGCCCACACCCACCTGTTGTCTATGTCCTTTGGTTAGGCCTATATGCTTGCATATAAGTCCTTACGTTCATCTCTCCCCCTTATCCCTCCCGCCCCTACCTTCCTTCTGAGGTTTGTTGGTCTGATTGATGCTTCTCTATCTCTGGATCTGTTTTTGGGGGGTAAGATAGGGATAAGGACACATATATAATAACTTGATCATTAAAAAAATTTAAAAAATAATAAATAAAAAAATAAAATGTTACAGCAAAAAAATTAAATTAAAAATTTGCAAAAAAAAAAAAAAAGACATTCTCCAGAATCCACAACATGGGTGAACCTTAAGGACATCATGTTAAGTGAAATAAGCCAGTCTCAAAAACACAAATATTGTGTGGTTCCACTTATATGAAGTACTTAGAGTAGTCAAATCATAGAGACAGGAAGTATAAAGGTGGTTGCCAGGAGCTGGTATGGAGGAGAGAATGGGGAGTTACTGTTTAATAGGTATAGGGTTTCAGATTTACAAGATGAAAAGAGCTATGGGGATGGGTCGTGGTGATGGCTACACAACAATATGAGTGAGTTTATTACCACTGAACTATAGGCTTAAAAATGAATATGATGGGCCCAGTGTAAACGGGAGTAAGTGTAAAGGGTGCAGCCTTTTTGGAGGACAATTTGGCAATGCCTTTCAACTCCACAGTAAACATATCCTTTGAATTTCCATGTTTAGGCATCTATTCAGGGGAAATACTGACATATATAAACAAAGAAGCATATACACAGTATATCATGCATATAACAGCAAATTGTTAATGATACAGAGACCACCTACATGTTCAGCAATTGAAATATGTTTAAATAAATTATGAATCACTCATATAATAGAATATTAGATAGCAGTTGTTTTAAAAGGGGGGATACTAACATTGAAATCTCTCCAAGACGGAATGTTAAGCCCAGCCAGTGTTGCTCAGTGGTTGAGCATCAACCTATGAACCAGGAGGTCACGGTTTCATTCCTGGTCAGGGCACATGCCCAGGTTTCGGTCTCAATCCCTAGTAGGGGGCATGCAGGAGGCAGATGATCCATGATTCTCTCTCATCATTGATGTATCTGTCTATCTTTCCCTCTCCATTCCTCAGTCAATAAAAAAATATATTAAAAAAGACATAATGTTAAGTAAATAAAGCAAAACAATACATACAGTATAATTTCACTTCTGCAGCAAAGATACATATTTGCATATACATGTGTGTGTGCAAATTATAGGAAAGGACTTAGAAAAATACATACAAAACACAGAAAATTTTTTAAAGATGATGTTAATTAAGTGATAGTAGTTGTGTCTAGTCACTTTTAGGGAGGGATTAGGGAGACCTCCCCTTACCAAGAGTGCTCTGTAGGGTTCTCCTGCAAGTTGTTTGGGGCTGTGCACCTTGGCCCCATACACTCACCAAGGCCATGCTACTGAGCAGTCTGGCATCTGGCCAGACACCTCGGATTTGCATTTGGGCTTGTTCTTTGTTGTGCTCTTTGTTGTGCTCTGTTCTGCCTTGGGAAATTGTTCTCCACCCTGTACTGAGCTGCATGTCTTCTTCATATACTATGGTCCCTCCTTCAGATGTAGGGGTCCTGGGTGTTGTACCCTTTGAGCATCCAAAGCGTCTGAGATGCTGGGTGTGAGATAACTACCTGGGATGGCTGGTCTGAGCCCTCCTCTCTTGGCTCACTTAGTGTTCCTGTGATCTTAGAGGGCCTCATCCTGGCCTCCCCATAGGTGCTCATGAGGTGCCTGTCCCAGATCTGACCACCAAGGACAAAGCAGGCTTTCTCTTCATTCCTATAGTCATTGGAGTTTTACCTCTACACCCCCTTCTCTGAAATTCTGTAACATTCTTTTCCTGTAGTTCAGCTCATTGGAGCTCACCCACACAGGTCTCTTTCTATGGAACTCTCAGTATGGAGCACGGTAGGCTCAGAGACCACCAGCCATCAAGAGTGGACCCTGTCTCTCCATCCCCAAAGGCCTTGCCAGCTTGTGATCTTTGAACATCCATCTCCTCAGATGAGAGACCTTACTACCTACCTTTGTGATGAAGGGGAGGTACTCATTCCACCCCTACTTGGGGATCTCAGCCCTGGAGGTCTCCAAAGCACAACCTGTTCACCATCTCTCATAGAACCACATGAATCCTCCTGGAACGGGACCTCCAGGAGGCACCAGGTGGAATAACACATAGCTTCAAAGTTTATGCTCTTACTCTGAAATTTTGAATTACACACAGAAAATTTATTTCTTTGGCCACTTTCTCTAATGACACCAGGGAAAACAATGCGAAGTTTTGATTTAGCAAGACCTGAACTCTCCTGTTTGGATTTGCATCTACAAGAAAACATACCCTAATTATAGAGAAACCAGTTATGAAATAGAACAGACTAAATAGATCATGTTGTACATTTCCTGTTCTATTGGCCCACACCACACTCCTCTCTGGTGACACTAAGGGTATAAATTGGGGCTGGGCTCAGTGTGTGCATTCACATCAAAGGCCAACATGAAGACAGGCACAGTCTTTGTTCTAGTGGCTTTTGTCATCTTGGGGATGGAGATGGCCTTCGCTCAGAGAGGTGGTCATGGAGGTAAGGGTGCTGAGGGGGTCCCACCTGAGAGCAGAGGAGGCTCAGAGCCCAGCTACTTACCTGGGATAGTGGGCACAGGAACAGGCTGCAGAGTGGAGGTTTTCCATTGATCAGACCCACTTTTTTTGACCTTCTGGAGTTATCACCCTGCGTTTCCCATTCTTCTTCTATTTTTTAATTCTCACCAGAAGATATGCTTATTGATATTTTAGAGAGAGGAGAAGGTATATATATATATATATATATATATATATATATATATATATATATAGTGAGAGAGAGAGAGAGAGAGACAGAGAGAGAGACAGAGAGAGAGACAGAGAGAGAGAGATCGAAGTGAGAGAGAACATCAATTGGTTGCCCACCTTGCGTGCCCCAAATGGCGATTGAACCTGCAGACTTTCAGTATTTGGGGCGATGCTGTAACCAACTGAGCCACACCAGCCAGGGCCCCATTCTTCTTATCAGATCAGGTGGGGCCTTATTAAAAGTTAGGGCTCTCTCTAGATGTGCCTGGGATTTAGGGCTCCAACACAGAGTAGCTCCGGGATGAACATGGGGTACGTGTGGGGTGGGAAGACGGAAGTCTGGGATCAGAGATGTTTCTAATATCTTCTTCTAAGGTGGAAAGAAGAGGCTTATGACAGAGCAGGTTTCTTGCCTGCTGGGACAGGGCAGCCTTTGCAGCAGGGAGAACATTCTCCTAAGAGCCTGACTGTGAAAATGGGGGCTTCAGTGTGAGGGTGGAGCTGCCGAGGCTGAGGGAGGGTGCAGGAGTACAAAGGGCGAAATGAAAGAGGTGGCAGTCCTGCCAGCAGTGAGGCTGTGGAACTCTAACAGAAGTTTTCATACCTGGTTAGTGACTATTCCAGACTCCAGAAACACCTTTTTTTTTTTCAGGGGGAGTCAAACCTGGACTCTGCCCCAAGGTGCCCAAAGGAACCGTTGGGCCTTGTGGTGAAAGATGCTCAGGAGATTACTCATGTCCCAGGGGAATGAAATGCTGCAGCAATGGATGTGGCCATGTATGCAAACTTGCTATTCGTGTGGTGAGTATAAATCAGTCAAGAGCTGACAAGGGTGTTAACTACTCCCCAGTGGACTTTCCTGGGGCTGATGGATGTTCACATGTCCACTGCACACAGAAGTCTGGGTAACTCCAAGAGAAAGATGCTGGAAGTGAATGGCAGTAGGACACCTGGCTGCATTATCTAAGACCCTCTCCTCAAAGAGAAGCCCTATCCCTGTCTCTGTCCCCGAGGGGCTCTCATTTGAGAAAAGTAACCATGATCCGAGAATCACAGGTCATTACTGACCCAGGGTTTGCCACCCTCCTTCCCCTTCCCCCCCAAGGGGGCTTCACGCTTCCTAGAAAATGGGTGATCCTGGGAGGCAGAGGGAAAGGAAAGAGAACCCCAATTATGCAGTATCGCCTCTGTCAGTCAGGCATTGTGCTGAAGGTGAGATAAAAAGGTAAACACAGCTAGTTCATGGAGACAGAACTATGTAAATAATTACAACCCAGGGTGACCACAGCTTTGCACAAATTTCTACTAAGGTCTTGGAGGCCCTGGGAAGAATTATTGGTTTTGCCTGGGTGGGTGGATCAGTGGAGGTTGGGAAGTATTTCTGAGAGTAGAGAACATTTAAGGAACAGCTTAAAGGAGGCATAAAGTTTGCCACAGTAAGGAAGGGCAGTACAGATGATGGGGAAATGTGGGTCCTACGCTGGAGATGGGAAAGTGATTGAGATTGTGGTCAGTAGAATTTGCACCATCTCAGTAGAGGATCATCCAAGCCAGGGTCCAGAAAGGAATGAGCTGCCTTGCCAAAGAGTTTGGTAAACTGCTGGAGGTTTCTGAGCAGAGGAAATGTCATGATCAAATTTGTATTTTAAAAGGGTGGTGTTTATGACCCTGTGGAATAAGAATGGGGGTGTAAGCCTGCCTGGAGACGAGCCCCAGAAGATTGCTCATGAATCATGGATCCAGTGCTTGGCATAACATTTTCCACACACCATTCCTGGCAAGTGTCTATCCCTTGACGTGCAGTCCCAGAAGATGAAGACATAAAGTGCTGGAGTGGCCGATTCTGAAGAGCTTGTGTCCAAAATAAATTTTATCTGTGGCATTATTGAGACTGTATCATTCTTCCCATTTAGACATTCTTTCTAGTGGACCCTCTGTGGATGAACAGAATGGACTGTGTGCCCTGTACTGAGCCCATGAAGACAAGGCACTCAGGATAGATCAGAGGCAAGGTCTGCCAGCTAGTTTCTTTCCTCCTTCCATGTCCATGTATCTAAACAGGGCAAAGGGCATGATAATATTTTCTCCAGCATTCTGGGAATATGATTTTGGTGAAGAAAAACATGACCTTCTAGCACATAACAGGCCTGTAGTAGGAGCCTTTAATAGGGCAAGACTCAGAAGGAGTTGGAGTAGAAACAAATTTGGAGATACCCAATTCTAAGGCAATACTCCGACCTGTAGCAGGACTGGATGCCTAACTCTATGAGAGCAACCCTGGCCCTTGGGATGTGGGGCTTTGAGTGGTGTGGGCTGGGAAATACCAGCTGCTTCCCTGGAGTGACTAGGAGTTAGGATAAGTTGGGACATAGGCTCTGTGGGTGGAGTCTTTGATTCAGAGTTTTCCTGAGGCAGAGGATAAGCCTGGGTCTCCCAAAGAAGCCCTGACAAAACGATGGTCTGGGCTGACCCTACAAGCTCCATCTCCCAGCGCTCTCTGTTCCCTCTTCCACCTCGATTACCCCACGTAGCCTCTGCCATGGTCTGCCATGCCTGCTTGTCCCTGCCGTCTAGCACATCTTATAACCCCGTCGGCCCATGGCTTCACCAGCCTGTGCATTGGAATGAGGGCATATTAGCTTTGATACCTTCTTTTACTGGCTGGTCATCCACACCCCAATCCCACACTGCTTCTGTCTCTCTTGGTCATTATTGGGGGCTCATGAAAACACCCATAACATGTTCTCAAACAATTTCACCTATTATCTGCCATTCTGAATGCCAAGGTATGACCTTCCCCTGCAAAGACACTTGAGGATGGCATCCTACAACGTCCACTTAGGTTTCTGCCCTTTAGTTAGTCCTGAAGTCTATACAGGTTCTGTAGGCATGCAGACGTGTCAGACTCTGTGGTCACCCAGAGTTTGGAGACATATGTTAGGAGAGGATAATTAACACTCACCAGCACAGGCACTTTCACAGGTAGCATCTCGCTTTCCACTCACCACAACTATATAATACCATCTCAGTAGCAGAATTTTTTGTAAATTTTACAGATGAAGAGACAGAGGGTCCAGGTAGCTAAATGACTTGCCCAACTATACACTCCTTTTTAAATAATTTGTTTTTATTAAAGGTTTCAGAGAGAAGAGGGGTGAAGGAGAGAGAGATGGAAATAACAATGATGAGAGAGAATCATCAATTAGTTGCCTCCCACATGCCCCCAACTGGGGACTGAGCCCACAACCTGGGCAAGTGCCCCTACGGGAATTGAACCATGACCTGCTGGTACATAGGTTGGTGCTCAACCACTGAGCAAAACCAGGACTCTTAATGAGTAGAGGAGCCAGTCTTCTCCTCCATGTCTGTTTGACTTTTAGGTAAATGCTCCATGTCTTCTACCATGCTGACCTTCTCTCCCAAAGAAGGAAGATATTCACTGGCAGGGCTCTGCTGGTCAGTTGTTACAGTCTCAATAGAAAGACACGTATGGATTATCTATGTTTCATATTTAACACCAGGACAGGGAGGGTGGAGCAGAGGGCATTGACTGGGTATTTTCTCTTTCCACACCGTCATCTGCCACGGGCTTTATAAGCTTTAAAGGAAAGTTTTCCCAGAACCCTTTGGGAGTCCCCTGCCAACCCATATTTACATTTTTAAAAATGAAGAATTACATGTATATATTTGGTAGGCATTTTTCAGTCAGCCAAAGCTCTTCATGACCTCTGGGCTGGCTGCCTCTCCCATGTACAGCCTATGTGTGGCCTCCTGACCACCCATCATTCCCCAATTCTATGCCATGAGGTAGAGTTGGCTCCACCTCCCTAACACAGCAGCAATGTACCTATGTGTGTAGTTGGGTCACAGAAATCTGAGACTTCCTCCAACCTGGCCAGGTAGCTTTTGAGTCTTTTCCCTCACCATCAGTGCATGCATACTTTAGACAAGGAAGTCATGTAAAAGCCTGTTTTGGGAAAGACTTTTTCAAGTGCTCTTTTTTATGTGATTATTCATTTACCTTCTTGCAATGCCAAGCTCCAGAGCACACTCAAGGCGTAGCACATGCATAAGGTCTGCTTACTTGGGCTGTTCCTCTTGCACTGGTTTTTGCCCTTCTGGAAGTCTGTGAACAGATGGTTGTAGGAAGGTCCCTGGAGGCAATGCCTTTCAAAGTTTGTTTCCTTTTAAAAAAAATATATTCTAATTGATTTTAGAGAGGAAGGGAAAGGGAGAGAGAGTTGGAAACATCAATGATGAGAGAGAATCATCCATCTATTGGCTGCCTCTTGCATACCCTACCACTGGGGATCCAGCCCATAACCTGGGCATGTGTCCTGACCAGGAATTGAACCGTGTTCTCCTGGTTCCTAGGTCGATGCTCATCCCTGAGCGATGCTGATCAGGACAAAGTTTGTTTCTTATTTCCAAATGAGCCCTTGACTTTGAGAAAAAATCAGAGGTCCTAAAAAAGGCCTTTCAACCGAATGAACCAAAGGCCTTATTCATATCCACTTCTTGCAAAGTGATTGAGAAAACAAAAAATGATACCCATAGAACCAATAAGCCAATAACAACCAGTCCACTCTTGCACTTAACAGCTCTCCCAGTCCAGTTTACACAGAAAGTTAGTTTATTTCCAGCCTCTTTCTCCAAATAATCATTTAACCAAATCTCAGTGTGTGAGGCATAGGTGCAGCATGAGCTTTTTGGACAGGCTGTGTGGAAACTGTGAGTAGATCAGAATCGGAATGCTGACTATGGAGTTGGGAAATGTACTAGTTTATTTCACGAGGACTTTCTCACTGAGGTATACACTCTGGGGCCCAGTCCTTACAGGACCTGGGAGAAATTTGACATGTTCTATTTTAACCCATGATTAATTAATAGAGCTTTGTTTGTAAGGACAAATAGTTTATTTTAAAACTTTGTATTATGGGAAAATGTAAACACATACAAACAGATAGAATAGTTTAATGATATACCACATACCCATCATCCAGCTTCAACCACTGTTAATGTGTAATCATTTTTCTTTTATAATCCCATTCATTTCCCCTCATCTCATGCTATTTTGAAGAAAATTCCGGACATTATTCTATTAAATACTAGAGGCCTGATGCACAAAATTCGTGCAAGTGGAAGCCTTCCTTCTCCCGGCTGCCAGCACTGGCTTCCCTGTGACACCTGGAACCCGGACTTTCTTGGCAGCCCTGGCTTTGTCCAGAACGTTGTCCAGAAGGTCACCAGGAGGGATTATCCGTTCTAATTAGCATATTATGCTTTTATTATTATAGATGACTTCTGTATGTATCTCTAAAAGATAAGAATTCCTTTTAATTGGGTGACTTATCATACCTTTTTACTGTTATGGCTTTATTTCCTCTTTATTAGCTAGATGATCTTTCACTGTGTAACCAATTTTATTGGTATAATCAGTCTCTCTTTCTCTCTTACTATATGTTTTGTATTTAGAAAGGTTTATATTTTTGTTGTAATAGTTATCTTATACTAACACCTTTAAGTATTTCCTTTGCTCCCTTCTTTTTTTGTGGATGATTATCTATAAGTGAACTACTATGAGTAATAGTCATAATAAAATTAGCTAATTTCATCTTTTTCTTCCACCCCTTCCCTGCCGCCCAACCCTAGCAACGTTGTTCTAGATTGTCTTGATTCAGGGTGAACACTTTATAAGTTATATAAATGTCTAATCACGATGTTGTACATCTGAAACTAATATAATATTGTATCTCAACTGTAACTCTAAAAAGGAAAAATTGTCTTGATTATTCTTGATTTTTAAGACTTTCATATAAGTTTTAGTATTAGTTTATGAATTTTCATTTAAAAATGCTTCTAAGATTTTCATTGGAATTACATTCAATTTCAGGAAAACTCATATCTTCATGATCATGTATCTTCTAATCCATGAAGATGGTATATGACTCCGTTTATTAAGATCTTTTCAATTTTTTCTTAGTAATATTATGTAGTTTTCTGAATATAATTTGTTAGATTTATACTTAGGTAATTGATGGGTTTTTGGATGATACTGTAAAGGCATTGATAATTTTATCCTTCAAGTGTAAGACTTAAAAGCTTTTAACTAGTCTTTCCTCTCCTCAGGCATCTGCGAGCCCCAATGAAGAGCCGGCAGGGACTGAGCGCAAGGAGAACAGTGCATCAGGAGGGCTGTGGTCACGTCTGCTCCCCCATGATTCAAATAGGCAAGTCTTTTTTTAAATTTCAATTTACTTATTTTTAACTAGAGGCCCGGTGCACAAAAATTTGTGCCCTTGGCGGTCCCTCAGCCCTGCCTATGCCCTCTTGCAGTGTGTGACCCCTCGGAGGATGTCCACTACAGTGGGAACCCTCACCCCATGGAGGTTTGGACAGCCTGGGTGTGGGGCTAATGACTGTTTTCAGGGTAGCCACACCCTCTTTAGGGTGGGGAGTCCCCACTGGGGTGCCTGGCCAGTCTGGGTGAGGGGCTGAGGGCTGTTTTCAGGCTGGCTAAGCACCCTGGCGACATAAGCTCCCAGCCTCTCCTTTTCTTCTTTTCTTTTTTTTTATTCTGGGATTTATTTACCTTCTATAATTGAAACTTTGTTGCCTTTAGCGGAGGCCTGCGGAAAGCTTGGCTTCCTCCATTTCCAGGGGCAACCCACTCCTGCTTGCTCCAGCTCCGTCGCCACAGCTGGCTGAAAGCAGATATCTGGGGTCTGTTTACCTTCTATAATTGAAACTTTGTTGCTTTCAGTGGAGCTCAGAGCCGGCTCCTGCTTGCTCCAGCTCCGTGGCCACCACTGACTGAAAGCAGGTATCTGGGGTTTATTTACCTTCTATAATAGAAATTTTGTTGCTTTTGAGTGGAGCTCAGAATCGTTGGCAGGCTGGCTTCCTCCATCACTGGAGCAAGCAAGCCTCCTGCTTGCTCCAGCTCAGTGGCTGCCGGCCACCATCTGGGTTGGGTTAATTTGCATATAGTTGCTCTGATTGTCTGGTGGGTGTAGCAAAAGTACTGTCAATTTGCATGTTTGTCTTTATTAGTATAGGATTTTACAATTACACTTTATTTTCAGTATTGTATATTGGGTTCAAGTGCACAGCATAGTGCTTGGACAATCATATACTTTACAAAGTGTTTCTGCTGATATTTTCAGAACCCAGCTGTCACCATACCCCTCACTCATGCCCTCACCCACCTGTTGTCTATGTCCATTGGTTAGGCCTATAGGCTTGCATATAAGTCCTTTGGTTCATCTCTCCCCCTTACGCCTCTCTCCCCTACCTTCCCTCTGAGGTTTGTTGGTCTGATTGATGCTTCTTTGTCTCTTGATTTTTTTTTTGCGGGGGGGGGGGGGGAATGTGGGGATAAGGACACATATGTAATAACTTAATCAATAAAAAAATTCTTTTTAAAAATAATAAATTAAAAAATATTTCGGAGAAACCAAGATGGCGGCATAGGTAAACACCGGAGTTTGCTGCCTCGAACAACCATTTCAAAAATACAACTAAAAGACGGAACGGACATCACCCAGAACCACAGGAAGGCTGGCTGAGGAGGGACTCTTCAACTAGAAGGAAAAACAACAGCATTACGAGGCTTAGAGGAGGCGCAGTGTGGAAAATTTAAAGGTACGGTGGTGCGGTGGTGTGCGCGCAAAGTGGGCTGGTGGCTGATGGCGCGGTTGTCGTTTTCACTCAGGAGTGAGTCTCAGACTCTGGGCTACAGATCCGGGCGAGTCTCTAGGGACCCAGACTCAAACGGGAGAAGCGGGACTGTCTGGCTACGGCCCCTCCGAGGTTTGCAGCGATTGCTGGGACAGAGAGGCAGAGCCCTTGGGAACAGACTGAGAGCGGCCATAGCTGCTCCCTCCCCCCGCCCTGTTGAGCCCGCCCCGCCCAGGCACTGCGCACAGACATTTGCCCATCGCCTCAGGCAAGGGCAGGACTAGCGCCTCCCCAGAATCCTACAGCCAGTCGGTCTGCTGGTCAAATCCCTCTAGTGTTAACTACAACAATTAAGGCTTGGCTAGAACAAGACTGCGCACAGAGACCACAAGGGGGTGCACCAAGAAAGCATAAAAGATGCGGAGACAAAAAAACATGACAGAAATGGAGGATATGGAGCTAAGAATCGCAATTTTGAGGGCTTGCCATAAATTTGTGCAGAGCCTCACGAAAACTAATGAGACCCTCGATGCTACGATAAAGAAATTAGAAAGTAAGCATACACGGACTGAAATAAAGAATATTATACCCAATAGCAGACCAGACGAGTATAAGAATCAAACCAAAGATTCGACAAAAAACACCCAATTGGAAAAGCAAAATGAAAAAAGAATCCGAAAGTGTGAAGATAGTGTAAGGAGCCTCTGGGACAGCTACAAGCGTACCAACATCAGAATAATAGGAGTGCCAGAAGATGAGAGACAGCAAGATATTGAAAACCTATTTGAAGAAATAATGGCAGAGAACTTCCCCCACCTGGTGAAAGAAATGGACTTACAGGTCCAAGAAGCGCAGAGAACCCCAAACAAAAGGAATCCAAAGAGGACCACACCAAGACATATCATAATTAAAATGCCAAGAGCAAAAGACAAAGAGAGAATCTTAAAAGCAGCAAGAGAAAGAGACTCAATTACCTACAAGGGAATACCCATACGACTGTCAGCTGATTTCTCAACAGAAACTTTGCAGGCCAGAAGGGAATGGCAAGAAATATTCAAAGTGCTGAATACCAAGAACCTACAACCAAGACTACTTTATCCAGCAAAGCTATCATTCAGAATTGAAGGTCAGATAAAGAGCTTCACAGATAAGGAAAAGCTAAAGGAGTTCATCACCACCAAACCAGTATTATACGAAATACTGAAAGGTATCCTTTAAGAAGAGGAAGAAGAAAAAGGTAAAGATACAAATTGTGAACAACAAACATGCATCTATCAACAAGTGAATCTAAGAATCAAGTGAATAAATAATCTGATGTACAGAATGAACTGGTGATTATAATGAATCAGGGACATAGGGAATGGACTGACTATTCTTGGGGGGGAAAGGGGAATGGGAGATTCGGGAAGAGACTGGACAAAAATCGTGCACCTATGGATGAGGACAGTGGGTGGGGAGTGAGGGCGGAGGGTGGGGTGGGAACTGGAAGGAGGGGAGTTATGTGGGGGGGGGAAGAGGAACAAATGTAATCTGAACAATAAAAATTTAATAAATAAAAAAATGTTACAGCAAAAATATAAACTAAAATTAAAAAGTTCCAAAAAAAAAAAAAAAGACATTCTCCAGTATGCCACAACATGGGTGAACCTTAAGGACATCATGTTAAGTGAAATAAGCCAGTCACAAAAAGACAAATATTGTGTGGTTCCACTTATATGAAGTACTTAGAGTAGTCAAATCATAGAGACAGGAAGTATAAAGGTGGTTGCCAGGAGCTGGTATGGAGGAGAGAATGGGGAGTTACTGTTTAATAGGTATAGGGTTTCAGATTTACAAGATGAAAAGAGCTATGGGGATGGGTCGTGGTGATGGCTACACAACAATATGAGTGAGTTTATTACCACTGAACTATAGGCTTAAAAATGAATATGATGGGCCCAGTGTAAACGGGAGTAAGTGTAAAGGGTACAGCCTTTTTGGAGGACAATTTGGCAATATCTTCCAACTCTACAGTAAACATATCCTTTGAATTTCCATGTTTAGGCATCTATTCAGGGGAAATACTGACATATATAAACAAAGAAGCATATACACAGTATATCATGCATACAACAGCAAATTGTTAATGATACAGAGACCACCCAAATGTTCAGCAATTGAAATATGTTTAAATAAATTATGAATCACATATATAATAGAATATTAGATAGCAGTTGTTTTAAAAGAGGGGATACTAGCATGGAATCTCTCCAAGACATAATGTTAAGCACAGCCAGCGTGGCTCAGTGGTTGAGCATGGACCTATGAACCAGGAGGTCACCGTTCAATTCCCGGACAGGGCACATGCCCAAGTTGTGGGCTCAATCCCCAGTAAGGGGTATGCATGAGGCAGCTGATCCATGATTCTCTCTCATGATTGATGCATCTGTCTATGTCTCCCTCTCCCTTCCTCAGTCAATAAAAAATACATTTAATAAAGACATCATGTTAAGTAAATAAAGCAAAACAATACTGTACAATATAACTTCATTTCTGCAGCAAAGATACATATTTGCATATTCATCTGTGTGATGCAAATTATAGGAAAGGACTTAGAAAAATACATACAAAACACATGAGAAAAATTTTTTAAAGATGATGTTAATTAAGTGATAGTAGTTGTGTCTAAGTCACTTTTAGGGAGGGATTAGGCAGTCTTCCCCTTACGAAGAGTGCTCTGTAGGGTTCTCCTGCAAAGTTTTTTGGGGCTGTGCACCTTGGCCCCACACACTCACCAAGGCCATGCTACTCAGCAGTGTGGCATCTGGCCGGACACCTCGGATTTGCATTTGGGCTTGTTCTCTGTTGTGCTCTTCGTTGTGCTCTGTGCTGCCTTGGGCAATTGATCTCCACCCTGTACTGAGCTGCATGTCTTCTTCAGTTACTCTGGTCCCTTCTTGAGATGGAGGAGTCCTGAGTGCTATACCCTTTGAACATCCAAAGAGTCTGAGATGCTGGGTGTGAGCTAACTACCTGGGATGGCTGGTCTGAGCCCTCCTATCTTGGCTCGCTTAGTGTCCCTGTGATCTCAGAGTACCTCATCCTGGCCTCCCCATAGGTGCTCATGAGGTGCTTGTCCCTGATCTGACCCCCAAGGACAAAGCAGGCTTCTCTTCATTCCTATAGTCATTGGAGATTTACCTCTATACCCCCTTCTCTGAAATTCTGTAATTGGGATAAGAAAGAGGGCGAGCTTCTTACTCAGGCCCCTGTGCAACTGTTAACAGTCTTTTCCTGTAGTTCAGCTCATTGTAGCTCACCCACACAGGCCTCTCTCTATGGACCTCTCAGTATGGAGCAGGGTAGGCTCAGAGACCACCAGCCATCAGGGTTGGACCCTAAAAAAAAAAAAGAAAGAAAGAGTGGACCCTGTCTCTCAATGCCCAAGGTTCATGCCAGCTTGTGATCTTTGAACATCCATCTCCTCAGATGAGTGTGGGGCACGGCTACAGTGTAATGGCCAGGTTCAAGCCTCAGACTAAAGAAAGGACAGGGTCCTCTCATTGCCACGTGCAAGTCCCACCTGGAGGGCAGGGCCCTCCCAGCACAATTATAGCCAACGGCTGTGGTTGTAAGCTTGAACCTACAGTCCGAACACGTGGCCCCATGTGCCTTGTGCTAGAGTTCAGGTGCATGTAGTTGAGTGAGGCTGGAACTCACGAAAATGCTGTAAACAACGTGATCACGCCCCTACTTTGCCTCGTGGCATCTGCTATCAAATAAAGACACGGCTTGTGGGCGCCGGCGCTGTCTCCTCATCAGGGAGCAGCGTCCCCCCCACCGAGACCCAGCTATTATTCTCGTCTGTCTTTTCTCAATCCTTTCACCCCCGACTCAAGGCCCCTTTTGGCCGTAACAAGTGGCGTCCGAACAGGCCTGAGTTCGGGGGAATTTAAAAAGTGGTCAGGTGAAAGGAGGCTCCAAGGCGCGCGCAGAGAGTAAGCTTAAAAAACAAAAGTAAGAAAATAAGAAGTTAAGCTTAAAAAGCAAAAGTAAGAAGGCCAAAAAACAAAAATAAGGTAGGGGGCCGAAGTGTGGTAAATTTTAGCTCGGTGTAAAACATGGGAATAATGCTTAATTGAAGCATTTTAAAATTTCTTAAGGAGAGAATAAGTAAAAAATAGACAAGAGGTGAGGTAGAAAAGCATGAAAAGAAGTGGATCCCTAAAAATAAAAAAAATTTAAAAAGCGATAGAAATAAGCAATAGAAAATAAGAAATCTCTTAGGTTTTGTTAAGCTAAAGATAGGTAAGGTAGAAATAAGCTGTAGGAATAGAGAAATAAGTAGAAATAAGTGGTAGAAAATAAGTGGTAGAAAATAAGTAATTAGGAGGTACAAAATAAGGTAGAAATCTCCTAGGTTTTGTTTAAGCCACTGTAAAGCAGAAAGATGGCTGTGGTGGTTGATGTTTAAGGAAGTAATTTTTATTTCTGACCTAGATTGTAAGCTCTTGCAGCAGTTGCATTGTTTCTGGGCTTTGGTTATCTTTGCTTGTGCGACCTGATAGCTCCCTGGGACTTTGGGTCTGTGTGAAACGCCAGACTCAGAATTGGAAGTCTCCAGCTCTGCAGGACCGAAGGTTGCTCGTTTCCATGCAGCCTCGGATAAAGAAAAAAGCTGAGAAGGGATCAGACTTCCACCGGCATGGACGGGATTGATTTGACTGGGACTGGTGCGGACTCAGTGCCAAGGTCAACTGTCCAAACAGCCTGATCCAGGGGACTAGTTTTGCATCTACAACATCTTTGCATCGGCGGCATCTTACTACGCTAGTGACTGAGGTATCAACATGGAGTCAGCTGAAGAAGATGGCAACTGAGGCCAAGCAGATGTTAGAAAAGCAAGTGGAAGCTATGCTAGCGTTGGTGAACTGTCAGTTTTCTGTAAAATCTTGCGGAGCTAAATCTAAGGACCCTGGGTGGAATGTCCTGAAAATGTTGACATGTTCGTAGTTTGGTTTTGCATTGGTATTGCGTTGTTATTAGCCAGAGTTTTGTTCTCTCTTGTTAACATTGCTGTGTCTGTAGTTTTGTTAATAACCAGAAGTATGTTTTGATAATGTTGAATAATTTGTTTAGAGTTTTTTGGACAATGTAAAAAGGCGTGTTTAAAAACAAAAGTAAAGGGGGATATGTGGGGCGTGGCTACAGTGTAATGGCCAGGTTCAAGCCTCGGACTAAGAAAAGGACAGGGTCCTCTCATTGCCACGTGCAAGTCCCATCTGGAGGGCAGGGCCCTCCCAGCACAATTATAGCCAACGGCTGTGGTTGTAAGCTTGAACCTATGGTCCGAACACGTGGCCCCACATGCTTTGTGATAGAGTTCAGGTGCATGTAGTTGAGTGAGGTTGTAACTCACGAGAATGCTGTAAACAATGTGATCACGCCCCTACTTTGCCTCGTGGAATCTGCTATAAAATAAAGACACGGCTTGTGGGCGCTGGCGCTGTCTCCTCATCAGGGAGCAGCGTCCCACCAGGACCCAGCTTTCATTCTCTTGTCTGTCTTTTCTCAATCCTTTCACCCCCCCAGTCAGGATCACCTTTGGCCAGAACAGGTGAGCAACCTTTGTGATTAAGGGGTGGTCTTCTTCCACCCCCACTTGGGGATCTCAGCCCTGGAAGGCACCAAGGCACAACCCGTTCACCATCTGTCCCAGAAGCACATTGAATCCTCCTGGAACGGGACCTCCAGGAGGCACCCGGCGGAATAACACATAGCTTCATAGTTTTAAGCTCTTACTCTGAAATTCTAAGTTATACACAGAAAATTATTTTCTTTGGCCACTTTTTCTAATGACACCAGAGAAATTAGTGCCAAGTTGTGATGTAGCAGTGAATTCTCCTGTTTGAATTTGCATCTATAAGAAAACATACCCTAATTAAATAGAAACCAGTTATGAAATAGAACAAAGTAACTAGATCATGTTGTACATTTCCTGCTCTAGTGCCCCACCCCACTCTCCTCCTTGTTGACGCTAAGGGTATAAATTGGGGCTGGGCTCAGTGTGTACATTCATATCAAAGGCCAACATGAAGACAGGCACAGTCTTTGTCCTAGTGGCTATTGTCATCTTGGGGATGGAGATGGCCTTTGCTCAGAAACGTCCTCCTGGAGGTAAGGGTGCTGAGGGGGTCCTATCTGAGAGCAGAGGAGGCTCAGAGCCCAGCTTCTTCCCAAGGATGGTGGGGCACAGGAACAGGCTGCAGAGTGGAGATTTGCCATTGATCAGACCCACTTTCTTTAACCTTCAGGAGTGATCACCCTGTGTTTCCCATTCTTCTTCTTCTTTTTTAATCCTCACCCGAGAGATGCATATTGATTTGAGAGAGAGAAAAAGAGAGAGAGAGAGAAAGAGAGAGAGAGAGAGAATGAATGAGATAAGTGAGGGCATCGATTGGTTGCCTACCATACATGCCCCAAGTGGGAATTGAACCTGCAAAACTTTCAGTATATGGGGCAATGCTCCAACCCACTGAGCAACACCAGCTGGGGCCCCATTCTTCTTATCAGATCAGGTTGGGCCTTATTAAAAGTTGGGGCTCTCTCTACATGTGCCTTGGATGTAGGGCTCCAACCTGGAGTAGCCCTGGGATGAACATGGGGTACGTGTGAGGTGGAAAGACGGATGTCTGGGATCAGAGATGTTTCTAATATCTTCTAAGGTGGAAAGAAGAGGCTTATGACAGAGCAGGTTTCTTGCCTGCGGAACTGGGCAGCCTTTGCAGCAGGGAGAACATTCTCCTAAGGGCCTGACTGTGGCAATGGGGGCTTCAGTGTGAGGGTGGAGATGCCGAGGCTGAGGGAGGGTCCAGGAGTACAAAGGAAGAAATGAAAGAGGTGGCAGTCCTGCCAGCAGTGAGGCCGTAGACTTCTAACAGCAGTTTTCATACCTGGTTAGTGACTATTCAAGACTCCACAAACACCTTTTTATGTTTCAGGGGGAGAAAAACCTGGATTCTGCCCCAGGCTGCCCAAAGATGCCATTGGGCTTTGTGTTGAAAAGTGCTTAGGAGATGACTCATGTCCCGGGGAAATGAAATGTTGCGGCAATGGATGTGGCCACGTATGCAAACGTGCTATCCATGTGGTGAGTATAAATCAGTCAAGAGCTGACAAGGGTGTTAACATCTCCCCAGTGGACTTTCCTGGGGCCGATGGATGTTCACATGTCCACTGCACACGAGAATCTGGGTAACTCCAAAAGAAAGAGGCTGGAAGTGAATGGCAGAAGGACACCTGGCTGCATTATCTAAGACCCTGTCCTCAAAGAGAAGCCCTATCCCTGTCTCTGTCCCCGAGGGGGCTCTCAGTTGAGACAAGTAACCATGATCTGAGATTCACAGGTCATTATTGACCCAGGGTTTGTCACCCTCCTTCCCCTTCCCCACCAAGGGGGCTTCACTCTTCCTAGAAAATGGGTGATCCTGGGAGGCAGAGGGAAAGGAAAGAGAACCCCAATTATGGAGTATCTCCTGTGTCAGTCAGGCATTGTGCTGAAGGTGAGATGAAAAGGTAAACACAGCTAGTTCATGGAGACAGAACTATGTAGATAATTACAACCCAGGGTGACCACTGCTTTGCACAAATTTCTACTAAGGTCTGTGGAGGCACAGGGAAGAATTATTGGTTTTGCCTGGGTGGGTGGGTCAGTGGAGGTTGGGAAGTATTTCCGAGAGTAGAGAACATTTAAGAAAGAGCTTAAAGGAGGCATACAGTTTTCCACAGTAAGGAAGGACAGTCCGGATGATGGGGAAATGTGGGTCCTACGCTGGAGATGGGAAAGTGATTGAGATTGTGCTCAGTAGAAGTTGCAACATCTCAGTAGAGGATCATCCAAGCCAGGATCCACAAAGGAATGAGCTGCCTTGCCAAAGAGTTTGGTAGACTGCTGGAGGTTTCTGAGCAGAGGAAATGTCATGATCAAATTTGTATTTTAAAAGGGTGGTGTTGATGACCCTGTGGAATAAGAATGGGGGGGTGTAAGCGTGCCTGGAGACGAGCCCCAGAAGATTGCTCATGAATGCATCCATCCAGTGCTTGGCATAACATTTTCCACACACCATTCCTGGCAAGTGTCTATCCCTTGACGTGCAGTCCCAGAAGATGAAGATCTAAAGTCGAGGAGAGGCTGATTCTAAAGGGCTTGTGTCCAAAATAAATTTTATCTGTGGCATTATTGAGACTGTGTCATTCTTCCCATTTAGACATTCTTTCTAGTGGACCCTCTGTGGATGAACAGAACGGACTGTGTGCCCTGCACTGAGCCCATGAATACAAGGCACTCAGGATAGATCAGAGGCAAGGTCTGCCAGCTAGTTTCTTTCCTTTTTCCGTGTTCATGTATCTAAACAGGGCAAAGGGCATGATAATATTTTCTCCAGCATTCTGTGAATATGATTTTGGTCAAGAAAAAAAATGACCTTGTAGCACATAACAGGCCTATAGTAGCAGCATCTATTAGGGAAAGACTCAGAAGGAGTAGGAGCAGACGCAACTGTGGAGATATTCTATTCTAAGGCAATACACCGACATGTAGCAGGACTGGATGCCTAACTCTATGAGAGCAACCCAGGCCCTTGGGATGTGGGGCTTTGAGTGATGTGGGCTGGGAAGTGATTAGGTGTTAGGATAAGTTGGGACATAGGCTCTGTGGGTGGAGTCTTTGATTCAGAGTTTTCCTGAGGCAGAGGATAAGCCTGGGTCGCCCAAAGAAGCCCTGACAAAAGCGATGGTCTGGGCTGACCTACAAGCTCCATCTCCCCACGCTCTCTGTTCACTTTTCCACCTAGATTGCCCCACGTAACCTCTGCCATGGTCTGCCCTGCCTGCTTGTCCCTTCCGTCTAGCACATCTTATAACCCCGGCAGCCCATGGCCTCACCAGCCTGTGCATTGGAATGAGGGCATATTAGCTTTGATACCTTCTTTTACTGGCTGGTCATCCACACCCCAAATCCCACCCTGCTTCTGTCTCTCTTGGTCATTACTGGGGGCTCATGAGCACACCCATAACATGTTCTCAAACAATTTCACCTACTATCTGCCATTCTGAATGCCAAGGTATGACCTTCCCCTGCAAAGATACTTGTGGATGGCATCCTACAATGTCCACGTAGGGTTCTGCCCTTTAGTTAGTCCAGAAGACTATACAGGTTCTGTAGGCATGCAGACTTGTCAGACTATGTGGTCACCCAGAGTTTGGAGCCATATGTTAGGGGAGGATAATTATCACTCACCATGCACAGGCACTTTCACATGTAGTATCTCACTTTACACTCACCACAACTCTATAATATCATCTCAGTAGCAGAATTTTTTGTAAATTTTACAGATGAAGAGACAGAGGATCCAAGTAGCTAAAGGACTTGCCAAACTATACACTCCTTTTTAAAAATTTTATTTTTATTAAAGGTTTCAGAAAGAAGAGGGCATAGGGAGAGAGATAGAAACATCAATGATGAGAGAGAGTCATCAATTGGTTGCCTCCCACATGCCCCCCACTGGGGACTGAGCCCACAACCTGGGCAAGTGCCCCTATGGGAATTGAACCATGACCTGCTGGAACATAAGATGATGCTCAACCACTTAGCAAAATCAGCCAAGCCCAACACTCTTAATGAGTAGAGGAGCCAGTCTTCTCCTCCATGTCTGTTTGGCTTTTAGGTAAGTGCTCCATGCCTTGTACCAAACTGACCTTCTCTCCGAAAGAGGGAAGATGTTCACTGGCAGGGCTCTCCT
>NW_005871700.1:319065-320020 GCF_000147115.1 Myotis lucifugus | reverse complement strand
CACCTCAGGGGAGTCTGGTTGCTTGGTAACGTGGAATCAAAGCACCTACTGCTGAGTTCAGTGTGTGCTCGCCCTTTCTGAAGCCCATCTCCTTTGGGGAGTTGTGGATCCATTCATTCCTCTACTCCCTAGTCACTGGGCAACACTGTGTGGCCCGCCTATTCACATTGACCTGGTATCTTCACTCCTCAGCCAGACTCCTCTCTGGATTCACTGTTGTATAAAGTGTCCTAATGTCTAGGTGGCATTCCTGGAGCACTTTTGGTCCCTAGTGGTAGGTGCTTTGGGTCCCAGGTGGCAGGTGCTGCTCTGGCTGAAATTCTTGGTCAATGGTGATTTCCCCCCACTGTTAAAGGGGCAGGGAGCTGCAGCCAATTAAGCCGACCATGCTCTTTTCCCCATGGGAGCCTGGTGTGCAATGGCTGCAAACAGCAGCATCCTTGGTAGTGTACGCAACCTGTTGCTAGTATGGGTTGCCTTAAGGGACCTTGGATACAGCCCTTTCTGGTGGACACTTGTGTCTGAACTCATGCTGCCCTCAATCTAGAAAAAGAAAAAAGAAAAAAGGGGGGGCAGGGAACTGGCCAGATATGGGCCCCTGAGTGAGCAGGCTGTAGGCAGGTGGCATGAAAGAGGGAGACGGGAGACAGTTGTGTGCTCCTCTCCCCTACCTCCCTTTCTGCTTTATAACTGGAGCCCTTGGCGTGGGCCACAGCCACAGGACTTGGTCCAATTCCATGTGCAGAAGTTCCAAGGACCCAGTGTTCCCACTTTTTTTTCTCTTTGCTTAAGAGACAGAGGTTTCCCCGAGAGTATGATTTCTGGTGCTAACTGTGTCCTGGAGTGTGTCTGACGGTTCCTGCTCGCTCCCTCTCCGCTGCGGATGAAGGAGCCCTCACTAGTGACCATACATCATCTTAGAATCCACATTTGTCTCTTCTTTCCACTTTCCTCA
>NW_005871700.1:294967-318965 GCF_000147115.1 Myotis lucifugus | reverse complement strand
GGATTCAAAGTCAAGATTTGTTCTTTCATCTGTTATAACTCTATGCCATGTGCACAAATAAAAATGTTCCAAACAGCTTTGGGGTTAAATCCAGAACTCCATGGCAGCCCCCGGGTGGGATGGAGGGTTCCTAACCCACCCGGAGGGTGGGAGTGGGGTAAGGATGAGTAAGGAAAGCTTCCAGGAGGAGGAAGTAGATGACCTCTGAGCTGAGTCTCAAGGGATAGTGGTCTCTCCCAGTAAGGCCAATAGCAGGGGCTGGGAGGTGTGTGCCAGGCTCCCTGAGGCTGCCTAGACAGCCAGGGGTTGCTCCTGCCTATTTTCCTCAGGGAGTTGCCTTGAGTCCCAATGACCCAGGCAGGCTTTGTTCAGAGCCCTGTGTTGTAAACGTCCCCTATAGCCACCTTCATTGACACATTGTCCTGCCACTGGCAGAAGGAAGCACCTGCCAAGTTTGAGGGTTTTCAGAGGAAGCCTTAGAGGCCCAGCTCTATGAGCCTCCCCCCAAACTCCTGGCTCAGAACTCTCACTCTTGGCTGAAAGGTCTCTTAAAGCATCGGAATGAATTAAATTGTCTAAACCTATCTTTCTGGGGAATCCCCAGTCCTACTCCCCTTCACTGTCTAGGGGAGCAGGGAGGGCAGTCTTGATTTAGGGGTTGGAAATAGCAGGTTGAGGTTGGTGGCACTTAACAAAACAGCTGGTCTGGTCCCCCCTGTGTGACTCATTTCCTCTGTGTAGACAGACATGTCTGGTGGCCCAGCCGGCTTCCTTGCCTCTGCTCTTGCACACTTAGGCACAGAAAGGCTGGGAGCGCTTGAAATAGTGGAGGGTGGAGAGGGGCTAGAATCCATTCCCTCAAGCCCCTGACCTCAGACCCACTCCACTTCTCAAAGCCAGTGAGCAGCTGCAGACTCAGAGAGATAGCAACAGAAGGGAAAGAGTAGGATAGGCTGCCTGGGCCCTAGGGGGCCTGCTTTGAAGTGGGGAGCTGAAGCAGGAGTTGCCAGTGAGAACTCTGGGTCCTTCTCCCCCTGCCTCCCTTATCTCAGACCCTACAAGCAGAGCCGAAAAACTCTACATCCCTTAGACAAATGGTGCTAGGACAACTGAATATCCAGATAGAAAAAAATAAAGGTGGACCCTTCCTCACACCATACATATAAATGAACTCAAAGTAGATCATAGACCTAATTCTAAGATCTAAAACTAAACCTCTTAGCAGAAAACAGGGGTAAATCTTTGTGACCTTGAATTAAGCAATGGTTTCTTAGATACAACACCAAAGGCACAGACAGACACAAAAAAATAGATGAATTGGACTTCATCAAAATTTAAAAATTTTGTTCCTCAAAGGGCACCATCAAGAAAGTAGAAAGTCAACCTACAGAACTGGAGAAGTTATTTGCAGATTGTATTTGTTTCCTAGGGATCCTGCAGCAAAGTACTATAAACTGGATGGTGTAAAACAACAGAAATGTATTCTCTGCTAGGAGCCCAAACTCCGCATGTTGGCAGGGTTGGTTCCTCTGGGATTCAAGAATCTGTTCCATGCTTTTCTCTTAACTTCTGGTGTTACCAGCAATCCTTGGCATTCCTTGGCTTGTATACCCATCGCTCCAGTCCCTCCCTCCATCACATTCCTCTGTGCCTCTATCTTGACTTGGCATTCTTCTGTGTGTGTGTGTGTGTGTGTGTGTGTGTGTGTGTGTGTCTTTCTCCTCTTATAAGGACACAGTCACATTGGATGAAGGGCTCACCATACCCCAGTATGACCTCATCTGAACTAATTGCATTTGTAATAACCCAATTTCCAAATAAGGTCACATTCTGAAGTACTGGGGGCTAGGATCTCAACATATCTTTTTGAGGGATAGAGCATCAACCTGCAGACTGAAGGGTTTGATTCTGGTCAAGGGCATGTACATCAGTTGCAGGCCTGATCCTGGCAGGTCGATGCTCTATCCACTGAACCAGACTGGCTAGGGTGGAAAGGGTTGTTGTTTTTAATGGAGTAAGGAAAATGTTCTAAACTTAGTGGTAATGGTTGCCCAATTGTGTGAATATACTAAAACTATTGTATTATACAGTTTAAATATATTAATTTTATGATATGGGAATCATGTCTCAATTAAGATGTTTTTTTAAAAACTTAAAAAACAGCCTGTGTCTTTATTTCTTCCATAGAAAAGCAAGAGCTGGATCTCGGAAGATGACTTCTACCGGCCTCCCCAGGAACAGCCCCCGGAGAGTCCTTCAGATGGCTCCGCAGCTTCTCCCAGAGGGACTCCAGAGTCCAGGCCGTGTCTTCTCAGGCATTTTTCTCAAGGACCAAGAAAAAGCTCCTCCATGGGGGCCTTAGACAAAGCTTGTGTGCCTTCTCCAGGAAGCAGGAAAAGCCCGGCAGCCGCCACGCAGGAGCATAAGAACTTCAGGGTGGTGCATCGCAGGCAGATGGGTAGGTGGCTGCGGCATTCCAGGCCTCTCCGCAGGGGCACGCCTTTCAGAAAGCCCTTCTGACGGCCTGTTTTCCATGACCAATTGGGTGGCATCTTCTCATAGGAAAACACTCATCCTGTGATGAGTAATTCAAGAAAGCATTGCAGGAAAAGTGTTATGTATATTTTCTCATACAGTCTCAAAAGTAATGCCCAAAATTGCCTACAGAGTGTAAAAATACTGTTATTATATATTATTTCAGAGAGGAAGGAAGAGGGAGAGAGAGATAGAAACATCAATGATGAGAGAGAATCAATGATCGGCTGCCTCCTGCCTGCCCTACCCTGGGGATGGAGCCTGCAATCTGTGCTTGTGCCCTGACCAGGAATCAAACCATGACCTTCTGAGCCACTGAGCCACGCCAGCCGGGCTACTGTATCATATGTTGAGATGGAAACTATTTTCCCTGAAACTACCCTATAAACCTTATTATATGGAACTCTTGGTTCTGTCTTGATCTCCACACCCTCCCACTCCCGTGAAGTCCAGAATGCATTAAATCACTATAACCTAATTTTTCTATAGCCCTCATAAATGAACTTCCTGTTTCAAACAAGCAAAAAAGTGTGCCCTAGAGTCGGTCTCTTTCTCTCATTTTCCGCTTGCAGTGATCCAGCCGAGAATTCTGGCCAGGTTCCTGGGGCCCTGGTCCATGCTGGCTTCTTTTAGGTTTTTCTGTCAGCCTCTGTGATATGGTTGTAACCATGTTGGAGAAGGTGAGCTCAGTCCTGGGTCTTCTTCTCTGTCGACACCCACGTCCCAGCTGATCTCACCTACTCTCAAGGGCCTTACGCCAACAGCTCCCCAATGTTTAGCTCCAGTGTGGACCTTGCCCTTGAACCTCAGATTCTCACCTCCATCGGCTCCATGCATGTCTAATAGGCTTCTCAAAATTGACATGTCCAAAAATGACTTCCAGTGATTCTCCACTAATTACAACATTATCAGGTTATTTTGGAGCAGGGGCATGGTACCCTTTCAAATATTTTGCAAGTGGGCACGATTTTTTTAAATTACAAAAATGGGCTTATACTACTCAATACTGTTCAATACCACTTTCTATGCTGATAAAAATGTCCTATGAGGTTATGTTTCTCATCTCATAAAATGTCCAACTTCCTCCTCCCAGGTGCCTGGGCTGAAAACCTTGTAGTTATCCTTGACTTTCACATCACACATCAAGTCCACCAGCAAGCCTGTTGGCTTATCCAGAGTCTTCCACTCCTTACCACCTCCACCACCTCATGGGTTCAGTCCACCGACATCCCTGGCCTGGGTTACGGCAATGGCCCCCTAACTGGTCTCCCTCCCCCTGTGGTCCTTCAACATGAAGCCAGGATGACTCCCCCTTTAAAATATGTCAGATCATGTCCCTGCAGCGGCTGCTGTCCCCTCAGAGCCAAGTGGCTGGCTGGTATTCTGATGGCGGTCATTTCCCCACACCCATTACAGGACCTCGGGCCCAGGGGTTTTTTCTTGGGCGATAAAGGGACAGGCCCGTTGTCTAAAGTGCCTCTTTCTGCCTGCAGGACTGTCCAACCCGTTCCGGGGCCTCATGAAACTGGGCACAGTGGAGCGGCGGGGGGCGATGGGCATCTGGAAGGAGCTCTTCTGCGAGCTCTCCCCCCTGGAGTTCCGCCTCTACCTGAGCGGCGAGGAGCGCACCTGCGTGGAGAACTGCTCGCTGCTGCGCTGTGAGTCCGTGGGGCCGGCCCACAGCGACGGCCGCTTCGAGCTGGTCTTCTCCGGCAAGAAGCTGACCCTGCGAGCCTCTTCCCAGGACGAGGCCGAGGACTGGCTGGACCGGGTGCGGGAGGCCCTGCAGAAGTGCCGGCCGCAGCAGGAGGAGGAGTGGGTGAGCGTCCAGTACCCGGAGCAGCCCAGCGACCTCCCCAAAGACCCCCAGGGTGGCCCCCCCTCCCACTCGGAGCCCACGGAGCCCGAATCCCTGCAGGGCACGCAGTTGGATTGGTCCTCCGTCCAAGTGCCGGAGCCGGACGCTATTAAAGAGTCCCTCTTGTACCTGTACACGGATAGGACCTGGACGCCCTATATCTTCTCCCTGTCCCTGGACTCCCTGAAATGCTTCCGCGTGAAAAACAACGAGAAGATGTTAAGTGACAGCCACGGAGTGGAGACCATCCGAGATATCCTGCCAGACACCAGCCTCGGCGGCCCGTCCTTCTTCAAGATCATCACGGCCAAGGCCATCCTGAAGCTGCAGGCCGGCAGCGCCGAGGAGGCCGCCTTGTGGAGGGATCTGGTGCGCAAGGTGCTGGCGTCCTACCTGGAGACCGCGGAGGAGGCCGTGACACTGGGCGGGAGTCTGGACGAAAACTGCCAAGAGGTGCTGAAGTTCGCCACCGGGGAGCAGGGCTTCCTGCTGCAGTACCTGGTGGCCATCCCCACCGAGAAGGGCCTCGACTCCCAGGGCTGCTTCTGCGCAGGTGCCGACTTGCCCTCCCGCCACCCCCCAGCCCGCCAGCCTCCCTCTGCCTCCGATGGGGTTGCTGCCTTAGGCTCTGCACCCCTTCCCGGCCCTCCACGAGCGGCCCACCCCACCCCTGGGGTGTTGCTGCACATGAAGCTATTTGCAGCTGTTGTAGCAAATAGTGTCTGCTCCTCCCAGCACCCAGTGAGCCAGTGCCCCTGCTTGTGGGAGTCCATCCCTTGCCCTTCCTACCACTCCTGCTCAGGGGGGAAACCTGTGGGAGGCAGCTCTGCTCTGTGCCTCTCTCTGTCCAGGGGAGTTCCCGGAGCTAAGCTCCCCGCTCCCTTCGTTATCAGATTACATTATCAGGTTATTTTGGAGCAGGGGCATGGTACCTTTCAAATATTTTGCAAGTGGGCACCATTTTTTTAAATTACAAAAATGGGCTCATACTACTCAATACTGTCCAGTACAACTTTCCATGCTGCGGAAAATGTCCCATACAGTAGCTACCAGCCACATGTGACTGCTGGGTGCGTAAAATGTGACTAGTGGGACTAAGGAACTGAATTTTTTACTTTATTTCATTGAAATGGATTTAAATTTAAAAGGGCACCCGTGTCTCATGGCCACCATGTTGGACAGCACAGTGGTATATATTGTTCTGCAACTTGGTTTTTTTCTAGTTAAAAATACATTATGGGTATTATTCCAAGTCAGTGCATCTGCTATATCATTATCATCACCAAACCTCATTCTTCTGGGCTGGGTACTGGCCAGATGCTTCCTTTGAATTGTCTCATTTAATCCTCACAACCACCCTGTTGGGACAGGTTATAGCTGAGGAAACTGAGTCACAGGGCTGGTGGTAAGGACCTGTCCCAGGTTCACACAGCTATCCAGGGGCAGAGCCAGTTGAGGGCCATGTTGGTCCCAGAAGCTCTGCTCTTAGCCGGGTCCCCAGAGGCCCTCTCTACTCCCTTGTCTTCACGGCTGCCTGATATTCTGCTGCTCATGTTCCGTCTTTAGCTCTTCCCTCCCAATCCAACCAGCCATTTCCGTCACGCTGGGCCCTCCCAGCGAACTGAGTGGCGTGCCTGCTGCAGCGTGCCAAAGCTACGGATGCGGCTGCAAGTGGGTTAGGAGCTGTCCTGTCGGGTGGAGCCTGTGGGACTGGAGGGGAAAGCCTGCTTCAGGCGTCTGGGAGGAAGTGGTCTGCGGTCAGCACCCCTCGGAAGGCAGAGCAGAGTTTCCTGCTGAAAACTTCAAGCCCCCCCCCCCAACCTCCGCCCTCCACCAACACACCCCCTCACCCCCTTTGAGGTGATTCACTTGTGGATGTGAATGAATGCTGGCAGGGGCAGCTCTCACTGTCCCTGCCACCCGCCAGCCTTCGCCAGCTTTTGGGCAAGACTGAAACTGGGGAGCCTGGGCTTCCTCTCCGCCTGTAAGGCGAACGCCAATCACAGCCATTTGGCTTGTATTTCATAGTTTGTGGGGCACTTTCAAAACCGGTCTCATTGAAACTTTGTAATAACCCACAGAGTAGCCAGTAGTAGCTGAACAGATACTGAAAGGGAACCCGGCAAAAAATTCGCTGGAGGTCAGGATGAGGCAACTGGTAAGCAGAGGAACCGGCCTTGCTAGTCCTGAGGCCGGAGGGATTCTTGTCCCCTGGCCCCGTGGGAGGCTGGGCACGTGCTCAAGATTTGAGCCAGACCCTTGTTTGCCCTAAGCACAGCGACTCACTCCCTCTGCTCCCTACTCCAGGGACCTCCAGCTGAGGAGCTGAGGCTGCCCCACACCCCTGTCCTGAGGTATCCAGCAGCTCTCGCTTCAAACGGGCTCCAGGCCCTGCCTCCTGCTGCCTTCCTGCCCACTCCCCATGCCCGACTTGCAAGGCCCTGACTTAGTTGCTTCCTTGTCTGGGGCCCAGTGGAGGGACAGACCTAGAGGAAGCTGACATTGGTGAGCCAGCAGCGGGAACATGGAAGAAGGCAGCTAGTTATACGAGAATGCAGGCTCTCGAAGCAACACAGCCCAGCTCTGAATCCTGGCTGTGCCGCTTCATCCCTGTGTGACTGACAGGTTTCCCAACCTCTCTGCATCAGTCCTTCAGTGGTAAGATGACAGTGTTTTGTTGTCAAGATTAATTAATAGGGTTGATTGTGAGTGGTGGCTGTTCTTATCTTCATACTCTCCTTTTTTATCTTTATACTCTCCTTAGATAGCAGGCCTATCCACCGTGGTTGCTTCTGTGTTACTCAGGAGCTGACTCTGGCCCCGCCGCTGCTCACTCTCCCCATATCCTTCTCCCCAGGCTGCTCCCGGCAGATCGGCTTCTCATTTGTACGACCCAAGCTCTGTGCCTTCTCTGGCCTCTATTACTGTGACATCTGCCACCAAGACGATGCTTCAGTGATTCCGGCCAGGATCATCCACAACTGGGACCTCACCAAGCGCCCGGTGAGTCCCAAGCCCAGCCTATCGTGGCCACACAGGGCTGCTGACTGATAGAGAAACGGTCACTCCTCTATGCTGCTGCTGTTCATCTGTTGGGAGGAGTGTGGCTCTAAAGAAGGCAGGGTCACTGGTTCAGGCCTCGTGATATGGGGAAATTGATAAAGAAAAAAACTTGGTGCTGGTCTAGAGCCTCTGTGCAGAGCTCTGTCAGTGCCTGCCGTGGTCCTCAGGTAGGAGTCTGAAGATGGTTTTCTGCAGCTCCTCATGGCTGCAGACAAAACTGTTTAAGGCACCAGCAACTGGATGGATGGGTGGATGGATGGATGGATGGGCGGGTGGGTGGATGGATGGATGGGTGCGTATGGATGAATGGATGGGTGGAGGGGTGGATGGATAGATGGATGGGTGGGTGGGTGGATGGATGGGTGGATGGATGAATGGGTGGATAGATGGATGGTCTGGCCAGCTGGTTGCAAATCCCCTTGGAGCAGTCAGCCTTTTCTGTTGTCAGTGTAAGAACCTGACAATGGAAAAAACTAATGACAATTACTGGGAAGCAAGACCTCAAATACTCTAGACTGCAGTGGTTCTCAACCTTCCTAATGCTGTGAGCCTCTAATACAGTTCCTCATGTTGTGGTGACCCCCAACCATAAAATTATTTTCATTGCTACTTCATAACTGTAATTTTGCTACTGTTATGAATCATCATGTAAATATCTGATATGTAGGATGTATTTTCATTGTTCGAGACCCATAGGTTGAGAACCGCTGTTCTAGAGAATGACAGCTCTGCACTTTCTTTTATACATGACAATTAAAGAGGGAACGTAATGAAGATTACATGAAGATGGGAGAAAGCAAGGCAGGGATTGGACTTTAGAATAGTTAACAAAATTATGTGCTCTCTTGAGAGTGGTCACACTTTAGGAGGAGGGGGTTTAAAAAGAGGCATTTCAAAGGTGTGTACCCGAGATGCACAAGAACAATGGACAGCGCTTGCTGAAGGCAGAGATAAGCCTTTTGCTAGAGAAGTTATAGGCCTGGGACCTGACTACCACCCTGACCTGCCCCGTTGGGAATTTATGATCAGATCACCTTGTGAGGTTAGTTTCGGTTAGATCCAGCACCTCTTTTTTGTCCACACCATGCATCTATGTATATATGTGTCTACTTTTTTATAAAATTAGGATTATACTGGACTCACATTGTTTTATAACACACTTGGTTTACTTAGTATTACATCTTTGATACTTTCTTATGTTCACCAAATGCTTTTAACTACGATGTATTTTAAGATGGTTCAGGCTTTCCTCTTCTCCAGCTGAGCTTACCCACTTTTCTGGCTGTGTTACCGTGAGCAAATTGTTTAACCTCAGCCTCCTCATCGGGAAAGGCGGGTTACTACTGTTGTAATGTACCCCGCGAATCACAGAAGGACGCCTCAAGAAGTCGAATTAAAGAGTCACATTTATTGCAATCCGGGACTATGAGAGGCCATTCCCCAATCTCATAGTAATAAGATGGCCGCAAAACCAGACTTATATAGGCAAAGATCACAGAGGTATTGATTACATCCCAAGGTTTGGAATGAGGAACCTGGTTTGCAAAAAAAGCAGTTTACAGAAGCAGAAACAGCATGTTATCTAAATTATAGTTTTGGGTCTCCGGGTCACTGAATTGACAGAAACTCATTATCTAGAGCCCTCGGGTCTGGAATGAGGAACCTGGTCAGACTTAAGCATGTTATCTAAATTACAGTTTTTGGGTCTCCGGAACACTGAGTCAACAGGGACACGTTAACTGGAGCCCTCTGACCTTGGGATAACTGTGCTGTCCTTCCCAGGTAAAGGAAAATGTGCTAAGACCAGTATGACCACAACCAATGGGATAGTCACAGTACAATCAATAGGGTATTCAATCGAATGGGGTGATTTATATAATTCAGAAAATCAAAATAACTTTTCTATTATTTTAGCAAACAAATAAGTACAGAAACCAAACAGCAGGGTTAAAGTTAAACTATAGTTTCTACCTGAGATGATTGCTACCATACTTCACTACCAGTGTCTGTTTCGGGCTCGTGTGAGGACCGAAGGAGACAGTTCCCTCCCCTCTCCCGAGGCAGGTCACACTGGCCCCTGGGTCACCCGTCAGGGTCCATGCAGTCTTGGCATGTGGATGTGTCCTCGCCAGGGCACAGGGAGCGTGGGACTCAGAGTCTGTGCCATCCCAGCCTCTACCCTCCTGGGGATGGGAACCCCGAAGACGTTAGCTTCATCTTGTTCTGTTTGTGTGTTTTTTGGTTACCTCATCCCCACCCATACCCTCAATGTTAAGTATTTAAATAACTACATGGAGAAAATTACACCTCAAAATCACCACAAAGGCAAAGAAGCCTTTGACCATAAAACACACTCACTGTTTACAACACCCGGATATTTCTGTTGGGCCATCTCCTTATTCATTGCTGTAATTCTGGTGCCACTTCCTCGTTCCCGCTAGAGAATGACAGTCCTCTTCTCGGCGTGTCTGCGAGTGGGAATATCCAGCTCGCTCTCAGATCCTGGCTTGGGGAACACAGGGAAATTCAGACTAGAAAGTGCCCGGCTCTCAGGGATGGGCCTGGCTGCTCACCGTCACTACCCGGCTGACCCACTTGTGCGAGGCCTGCCTGGCACTTGGCAGGACGTGAGGCCAGGACTGGGGCTGCTTTCTTTGTCTGTCTCCTCCTCACGCGCGGGATAGAAACAGTCCCTGCAGCACAAAGCCCCTGCCCGTCCGCGCGCTCGGCTATTTTCAGCCACATTCCGTGTGTTATTTCATCTGAGCCTCACCCGAGGCCTGAGGCTGAGTTGTGGTCAGGGATGGGATGGGTGGAGGCTGGGGAACAGCAGTTTGATCTGACTCACAGGGGCTTGGACACGGGCTGCCCATTGGCTGGGGCTGGTACCCCTGGGACATGGGAAAGAGGAGCTGTCCATTGCCGGGGGAGGCGAGAGATGCCAGTGGAGTTGGGGGACCAGAAGCCTCCCGAGGCCCCTGTTACATTCCTGACCCTCCGGGGGCAGCTGGTCCACAGCAGCTCAGCGGCTGATGGCAGCCCCTTGGCTGAGTCTATGCTCCGTGCCAGGGGCTTACATAGACTTTGTTGTTGTTGATCCTCACCCCAGGATATTTTTCCATTAATTTTTTAGAGAGAGTGGAAGGGAGGGGGAGAGACAGAGAGAGAGAAACATCTATGTGAGAGAGACACATCGATGGGTTGCTTCCCGCAGGTGCCCTGACCGGGCCGGGGATCAAGCCTGCAACCAAGGTACGTGTCCTTGACCAGAATCAAACCAGCAACCCTTCAGTTTGAGGGCTGATGCTCTAACCAGTGAGCAAACCTGCTAGGGCACTTGGATTATTTTTTAATCTAAACTTAAAATAATTCCAGGAGGCAAGTGGTTTTATTTTTTTCCATTTTACACATAAGGAAACTGAGTCACCGAGAGGTTAAGGAAGTTTCACGGGTCATAAGGTAGGAAGTAGTGAGCCAGGATTCAAATCCAATTCTGACTTGAAAGACAGACTCCTAGCTACTGCAGAGTAGTTGACAGTGGAGGAGACCACACCTCAGCTTAGACCTGGTCTCCACTGCCTACAGGTGGGTTGGATAAGCCACTTTAGCTTCTCTGAACCTCAGTTTCCTCACCAATGAAGTGGGGATGATGGCATCTTCCCCTTTAGGTTGTTACTGGGGATGAAGAAAAGAGGTGGTCAAGATCCTCAGCCCAGTGACTAGCAAACAGTAGGTGCTCAGTACTTGGCTTTGGCATGAGGGCGGGGCCTGAGGGTAAAACTTTCAGCACCCTCTCAGGTGGGACAGACTGAGGTGGGTCACTGAACTCTGCACGGAGACTCGGGGAGCCCTGGTGCTGCTGCTGGCAGAGCCGAGGGAACTGGGGAAACCTCTTGTCAAGCTGCGTCTGATCTGTGGCTTCCTGTGGTTGGAGCCTGACTCAGCCAGTCACCTGGTTCCTGAGTCGGCCCAGCAGACAGTGCGTTTCCTTTAGGCAGGAAAATGGGGGCTGGGAGGAGAGGAAGTCCTGGGAAGGGTCCCTGAGGCCCCGGGGGAGGGGGACCCCTCCTCCGTCCCAGCATGGTCTGGGAGGGCAGCAGTGGGTGCCATGGAGGGAGCGGAGGTTTGGGGCTCATAGAATCTGGGTTCAGATCTTGGTGTTTATGAGCCGTGGGCCCAGGCCAAGTCACTTCATCTCTCTGAACCCCAGTTTCTTCACCTGTAAAATGGAATGGCACCATCCTCTTGGAGGGTGGCTGCAGCCTGAGTGGGTGGGTGGGTAATGCAGGGCCTGACCCAGAGGCGCTTACTGAAGGGCCTTTCTGTCTCACCCCCATTGCCTGGTGGTGTCCCCAGGTCTGCCGGCAGGCCCTGAAGTTCCTGATGAAGATCCGGGCCCAACCCCTCATCAACCTGCAGCTGGTGAACCCATCGCTGTACGAGCACGAGGAGCGGATGCACCTCATCGGGAGGAGCCGGGAGCAGCTGAAGCTTCTGGGGGATTACCTGGGCCTGTGCCGGAGCGGGGCCCTGAAGGAGCTCAGCAAAAGGTGAGCTCCCTGCACGTGGACACACGCTCAGGCGTCCTCTGGGGACACGCAGGAGGCAGCCAATCAATGATTCATCATTGTGCCTCTCTCTCTCTTTCTCTCTCTCTCTCCCCCTCTCTCGTCCCCTCTGAAATAAACAAACAGGTTTTTTTTTTAAAGAAATATATAGATAGATAGATATGCTTTTATTGATTTTAGAGAGAGAGAAGGAGAGAGAAATAGAAACATTGATGAGAGAAACATCGATTAGCTGCCTCCCACACGGCCTCCACCAGGGATCAAGCCCAGGAATGTGCCCTGACCAGAAATTGAACTAGTGACCTCCTGGTGCCTGGGTCCACGCTCAACCACTGAGCCACGCCAGCTGGGCCATAAAAACATATTTTTTATAAAAGAAGCAGAACAGGAGGAGCCTCTGCCGGGGCCAGGCCCACTGTGTGATTCAGGGACGTCGCTTGACTTCTCTGAGCCTCGTTTTTCTTGTCTGTAAAATGGGCAAGTCACCCCTGTCTTCACGTGGCCTTCTGAGTTGTGGTGAAGGCTGCATCAGAGGCGTAGAGTCTGGGAAGGGACACGGACAGGCAGACAGATGGCCCTGGTTCAGCGTGGCATGTGCCATGAGAGAGGGCACCTGACCCAGCTTTGGCAGGGCCCAGAGGGTCAGGGTAACCCCCAGAGGAGATAACATCTGAGCTGAGTGTTTGTGGAGTTCTGCCTTTTCATTAAGGAAAAACAATGTTTTTCTTCTTGCAAAGATAATATTCAAACAGGAAGAATGAGAATCAGGCAGAAAGTTGGGACCCCCTGCAGTCTCACCTGTGGGTATTGTTTGAGCTTCCAGACCTCACTCTGCCTTACACACAGGAAAACAGGGTTACCGCAGCACATGGCACCCCGTGTATAAGGAGATGGGCTTAGAAAAACTAAGGGGAAGGGAAGGCCCGGCTTTCCTGGCTAAGGGGACCTGTGGCATGGAGGGGGGTGGGAGTGTGGCTCACCAGGACCCACAGGGGGCTTAGTGCAGCCGGATTGTGGGTGCAGGGCCAGACTGGAAGGTCCCGAGTGCCACACCAACGGCACCTGTGTTTTATTCTGCCAGCAGTGGGAGCCACTGGAGGGTCAGAGCAGGAACTGTCACATTCCGATCAGGAGTTTGAAAAGACCGAGTTTGGCAGCAGCCGTAGTAGCTCGCCGAGAGGAAAGGTGGCTTGGACTGAGTCATCCAGGTGGAGGGTGAGAGGACGAGGGGGCTGAGAAGGAATAGGCAGGTCTCGGATGTGGGATCCCCTTTCTCTCCGAGGACCCAGCCAGGGGGCTGCCACCAGCAAAGGGGAGCTCCCCCGCCCCCTCGACTTCACCTCCCTCTGCAGTTGTAAGGCCTCTGAGTGTGACAGGCCCGGGTACAGTGGCTCGCAGGGAAGGCTCTGGACCTGATGGCCCCCAGGGCTTCCATGACTGAGCAGAGGGCAGATGATAGAGGTGACTGTCCATCCAAATCAGCCCCACCCTTCCTGCCAACTCAGGAACAGCCTGAGCACCACCCCCACCCCCGCCCCCTGCGTTTTCCTGGTGATAAATGGCGGCTTCCTGTTCCCAGAAAGCTGGGATTTTCCTAGGGAGACCAGCATAAAGTACTGAGCGTCTAGTCCTAGCTGGTCTGGCTCAGTGGATGGAGCTTCGGCCTGCGGACTGAAGGGTCCTGGGTTTGATTCCCATCAAGGGCACATGCCCGGGTTACAGGCTCAATCCCCAGTGTGGGGCGTGCGGGAGGCAGCCGATCAATGATTCTCTCTCATCATTGATGTTTCTATCTCTCCCTTCCTCTCTGAAATCAATAATGTGTGTGTGTGTGTGTGTGTGTGTGTGTGTGTGTGTGTGTGTTTTTAAAAGAAAGAAAGAGCCAAACCGGTTTGGCTCAGTGGATAGAGCGTCGGCCTGCGGACTCAAGGGTCCCAGGTTTGATTCCGGTCAAGGGCATGTACCTTGGTTGCGGGCACATCCCCACTGGAGGGCGTGCAGGAGGCAGCTGGTCGATCTCTCTCATTGATGTTTCTAACTCTCTATCCCTCTCCCTTCTTCTCTGTAAAAAATCAATAAAATATATTTTTTAAAAAAAGAAAAGAAAAGAAAAGAAAAGAAAGAACTGAGCATCCAGTTGGCAGCGTCCTCACACCACAGATCACCCACCATGTAGCCTGCCTGGCTGCTTGGGGCGACTTGCCATCTCCACCCTGGATTGGCTTCCCCCCTGGACCATAATTGAGGCTGTGGAGTGAGCCATGGCCAAGCCCCCATTCCAGACACCCCAGGGTCTGGCCCCATCCGGCCCGGATGTTCAGAGCATCCTGGGGCAGGTTTGCAGGCTTCCTCGGAATTGGAGCCCCAGCACCGTGCACCAGCACCGTGCACACTCACACTGCAAGGCCAGGCAGGCTTTGTACCCGGGGAGCGTCTGCAGGTGTTTCCTCTCTGTCCCTCAGGATGTAACCCTGGGACCTCTGCCATCAGCGGGGTAGAAACCAGAGCCCGGTTGGTGGTGGAGCTCATCCTCTGTCTCCCCGCCTCCCCACCCACCTCTGAAAGGGGATCTGCCGTGGGGCTGAGGACAGGTCTCAGGTCCTCACAGGGCACCGAAACCAGATGCTTGAATGTCTGTCCCTCGGCCAGACCAGGGCTGCGGGAGGGCAGAAGCCAGGTCCTGTGCATTTCTGTCCCCAGCACTGTCCCTGATATGTGTTGGGGGCAATAAAGACAACAGCTGACACCTACAGGCATCCACAGGGCAGATGAGAACAGGCTCCAGAGCCAAGCGCTGACTCTCAAACTCCAGCTCTGCAGCTTCCTAGCTGTGCGGCCACAGCAAGTTATTGAACCTCTGTTCCTCCATTTCCTCTCCTCCTCAAAGTGAGTGTTATAATAGTGCTGACCTCAAAGGATCATTGTGAGGAGTAATAAGTTTATATTTATATATAAGCTTTCAGCCCAGTTCCTGGTACCAACTGTTAGCTTTCATCATCCTCTTCCTCATTATTATTTTTATAGACATTTACTTTATTTTATATACCTTTAAGTTAAAAAAGCATTTTTAGCCTTATTGAGGTATAGTTGACAAATAAAATTGTAAGATATCTAAAGTGTACAGCGTGTTGATTAGCTATATGTACACATTGGGAAAGAATTCCTCCCATCTGGTTAATTAACACACTCACCACATTATTTACTTATTTATTTATTCAGAATTTTTTTTTGGTAAGAACATTTAAGTTCTGCTCTCATTGAATTTCAGTTGTGCAATACAAGTCTAGCAACTAGAGTTAGGTAATTATTCATTGTTTACGATGTGCGAGGCACTGTGCCAAAAGTTTTAAATAAATTATTTAACCCTCAAAACAGCTCCATTTCTCAGGTGAGAAAACGTGAGGCTCGGGGAGGTTGAGTAACCTGCCCGAGGTCCCTGTTAGTCAGTCACTGGAAGGCCAGGTTCCGCCCGGCTGGCTGGCTGTGCTCCTCGTCAGCACCCGCCCAGATGGGAGGTGTCGGTGCCTGCTTAGCCCGGCTCAGGGGATGGAAACAAACACAGGTTGGCTGGGGCTTGGAAACCCTTCTAAGGGACCTCTTGTGTTTTCTTTGAAGGCTCACCCACAGGAATTATCTCTTGGAGTCTCCCCACAAGTACAGTGTCGCTGACCTCCAGCAGGTGAGAAAGTTGCCCGCCCCTCCCCCACTCCCAGACCTTTCCAGAGGGACCCCATTCCTGGAAAAAATCAGAAAGGGAGGTGGGGGTGGTGTTGCTGAGTTCACTGAGACAAAACAGAGGTCGGCAGCTTTTCAGGACCTTGGACTGGTGTCCCCCGGTCCCTTGCTTCCTGGGGCAGTGAGTGAGCCCGCAGCGCCCCGGGAATAAGCAGGCACTACAGCAAAGCCCAGGATCACAGGGGTGAGAGTTTGAGACATTCCTTTGCTCAAGGAAAGGAACAGTGGATTTGGGCCTCGTCTGTCAATCCCGTGATCCCCACCTGCACAAAGGCTGATGCCTGTACTGCTCGGCCTGATTTGGGGAGGATCTCATGCCCAAATGGAAAGACACTTCTATTGGAATAGGAGTTGTTAGGTTTTTTTAATATGTTTTTATTGATTTTTTTTTTTTTTGAGGGAGAGGGAAGGAGAGATAGGAAGATCGATGAGAGAGAAACATCGATCGGCTGCCTCCCGCACACCCTCCACTGGGGATCCAGCCTGAAACCCGGGCATGTACCCCGACCAGGAATCGAACCAGGGACCTCTTGGTGCATGGGTTTATGCTCAACCACAGAGCCACACCAGCCGGGGAGTCGTTCTTCAGGCAGGGCGCCGCCAATAGGCCACGCTTTGCAGACGGCCTTGGCCTCAGCACAGCTCCCTAAAATGCCTGGCGGCCTGCACCTGCCCCTACAGATCTCGGAGGGAGTGTATGAAGGATTCCTCAAGACCCTGATCGAGTTTGCCTCCCAGCATGTCTACCACTGTGACCTGTGCACCCAGCGTGGCTTCATCTGCCAGATCTGCCACCACCATGACATCATCTTCCCCTTCGAGTTTGACACCACCGTCAGGTATGCAGGACACCCAGCCAGATGCCCCACCCCTCCCCTTCCCCCAGCATTTCCGGGAGTGGGAACACACTTAACATCCCCTCTGCGCTAGTGCCTCGGGTTAGTGAGGTTGTTTAGAGTAGCTGATGCCCTGGGCAGTCATGGTCAGCCCCAGTGCTGCTCAGGGGACAGCACAAGCCCTCAGAGAATGCTGTTGGCTCTCTTCCGGGGTCTCAGTTTTGTCATCTATGAATGGGTTGAGGAGGGACTGAATGAGTTATTGCCCTGGAGTGTTGGACAAGGCCCAGCACAAAATGGGCAACTGGTGGGTGACCTCTGCCCCTGTCATGGTCGTTCTTATTCCCAGTTATCACTCGCTCATTATCAGAAGCCTCTAAATGGACAAATTCATCCACCAAACCTTCCTTCCAACCATGTGGGAGTGGAAATCTGAACTGGTGGGAGCATTCATTCATTTTCAGTAGGTGTTCCCTGGCCCAGATTCAGCCCCTGAACAGACCTGGGCTGAGTGTTTTCAACTGCAGAGTATCTTAACCATAGGCAAGAAGTCATTAGTGAGTCTCAGCAGCATTTATAAAAAATGAAATAGAGGGTCAGCAGGCATCACATGACCTTGGGTACGCGTCGCTGCAAGAATCTCTTCTCCCTGGATGGAGAAGTGGTGCCTGCAGGCTGGGGGTTGTGGGTGGAACACAGCCCGACTGTGGGCTCTGGTCAGGAACACTGGCCAGCCTCAGGCCCCAGGGGAGGCCTCCGCCCATTCGCACAAGTAGCACTTGCCTCTTTCTCCCAGGTGTGGCGAATGCAAGACCGTCTTCCACCAGAGCTGCCAGGCCGTGGTGACGGGCTGCCCCCGCTGTGCCCGCCGGCGCAAGTACCACGAACAGAACGCTCTCACCTAACCCAGTCTCCTGACCCCCCTCAAAGGCCTCGGGGTGAGGGTTCAGCTCAGCCATGCAGCTGGGTTTGCCATCAGCCCCGGCCACTCTCTCAAGGTGTCACAGCTGTCTCCCTCGTCAGGAAGACTCTCAGATGTGACCAGAGCATGAGCCTACCAGAGGGCTTGATGATTGATGCCCCCCCCCCATCTGCTCCAGGAGGTGGGACACCAGCAGACGCCCCCTGTCCGGGGTGCTGGGGGTGGGGGGACTTTGCACTAATCAGGCTCCAGCTCATCTCACTGACATGGCACCCCCATCAGGGCTGTTCACACACTGTGGAAATAAGACTTGGGGCGCATTTTCAAATCCACATGCCTGATTAAAAGGTCTAGTTTTTTAAGGTGGGTTTCCCCCTTCCTATTTCAATAGAAAATATTTTTTTATTCTTAACCCTATACAAGTCACCCAAGAAATCCAGGCATTCTCACCATGAGCGAATGTGCAGGTACCGCCCAGGCCTGGTCTGCAGACAGGCGGGCGGCTGGGCATCCCTGGGACAGAGCCATCCGCTGCCTCTCCTTCACCCTCCCCAGATGCTTGCTGCCAACAGCTCAAGTGCAATGTGCCAAACCGCCCATGGGGCCAGGCGGGTCAGTCCTGATGCCACCTTCTTCCTCTCCCTCTCTACTCCCTGCCCCATGCCCCCCACCTGAAAAGCCCATCTTTCTCTGTGTCAGAGCCCCTCGGCTCTTCTGTGGCCGGGATTCTGGTCCCTGCACGAGAAGGGGAATGACTTCAGCCCAGCACTGTCAGCACTTTGCATCTTCCTTGGGCCCCATGCCCTCCTCACTCCTACCCTTACACTGGAACACTCTCAGGGGTCCCACCCCTGCCTGCCTGACCCCTGCTGGGACAGAGGTAGTCTGGACAGAGAGGGCAGCGAGCCCAGGCCGGCCGGGGCCGGTCTTGGCACACACTGTGGAACAGTGACCCGTCCTTCACGAAGCGTGCCAGCCCCGCTGCTGAGATGTGCGGGGGCCAGCGGGGGAAGGGCCACGGAAGGGCTTCACCTCCGTTCACAAAGCCATGCATTCACACAGCTTTGCCGGACTGGCCCGGGAGGGGCGCCGCTGGAGACTGGGAAATGTCATTGAAACACCATTGCCATTTGAAGGGGTGTTAGAATGGTTTTCAAATGATAATTAGACCCTTGGGGTTTGGGGGAATCTGCTGCATCCCTCCCCCCTCTCCTGAATCCAGCCCCCCTCTGCCCTGGGGCCCTCTGGTCATCTCTGCACTCAGCTGGAGATTGGGGGCCTCATGTGAAGACCCACCTGTCCTGCCAGGAGATGAGCTTACTCCCACTTCTCTCTGGGGGTGATTTGGCTGCTCAGTCACCTGTCTAGCCCCGTGGAGCTGGATAAATTGTGCAATAGAACAGAGGAGGTACTAGGCAGGTGGGGGAGGGGCTGCCACACAGCCTCTCTGTCCCCTCTTGTAAGATGGTGCACACCTGTGCCCAGCACACCAAAGCCTCCAGAAGCAGAAATGGATCCTTATCCTCATCCCACCCCTCAGAGCATTTATGCCAGCACAGCCTGATTGGAGCCCCAACTGCCCCAGATCCCTGAGTGGGCAGGAGCCCAGCCTAGGTGAGCAGTGTGGCCCTGGCTGGGCCTGTGTGTTCTATATTCCACGAGGTGCCCTAGGAGGGGGCAGGAGTGAGACCTTGGAGGCACCCACTTCAGTCTGCTCCACCCCCGCGCTCCCAGAGATTAGAAGCATTAAATCTGACGCTCCCCCATCCCCAAAAGCTGCTGATGCTTTCAGATGAGCTGAGTTGCACCTCCTCTCCTCCGACGGAAAGCTGATGTGAACCCCAGTAGTGGCCACACTATTTTTAAAGTGTCACTTGATGCAATAAACTTTGCAGTATGGGGCCCTGGTGCTTGGCAATGTACTGAAGGAACTGCTGCTGTGTGTTGTTCGAATGATTTTGCAGTAAAGATCTGATATTTCTAATCTCTGGTCTGGCTTCTGAATCCTAACGCTGCGGCTGATTGGGGGAGACCCTGGGCCATCCATTGCCAGTCTGATTGGGCCTCCGCTCTCCTGTTAGTCCCTAGGCACCGGAGAGGAGAGGACGGGGAGTGGTAAACATTTGCAAGCAGGAGACTTGTGTGCCAGCAGTGGGCATGGAGGAGAGGGCAGCCAGGTTCAGTATATACCCCACCCTTGGAGCCTGAGGAGGCAGGGCCCCCAGGGGGTTGGATTTCAGGGAGGTTTATTCCTATGCAACAACTGAAGCTGATGCCTGAAAGCCCACCACCATGGCTTCTTTCCTGTGCCTTCCATGCCAAAGCGCAGACCCCTGGCCCCGGAACATGGGAAACCTCGGGCCTACCTTTCCCACTGGATTGAGCGAAGGGGCTCAGGAAGGACAGGCTGGGCAGGGCCCTGATTCCGCCCTCATGATTTGAGGGCTCACATGGGCTTTTATTTGTCTGTAGACCTTCCTCGGAAGGTCCAGGGGCCCCCGCAGGGGGAAGCCCAGCAGGGGGGAACTGCCCACTGTACAGACAGAAAGAAATGCTAATTTTCAGGGAAATCAGGTTGCAGGGAAATGGGACTGGAAAAGATGACATTCAGGTCTGCAGTTTCCTGTCCTTTCGGCCCATGAGGGAGCACCCACTGCCCATCCCATGAGCCCAGCTTCTGCAAGCTCACCTCCCCCAGGGGCAGTAGGTGGGGGTGGGCTCCAGGAAGACAAGAGGAACCTGGTTTGAGGGCTGAGAGGTGCGGTGGGGAATGGGGAGGAGGGAGGCCCACCTGGGGCAAGAGGACCAGGGGCAAGTGACCTGCCCTGCCTTTGGACTCAGTGCCTTTGTCCTCTGCAAAGTGCCTCTGAGGACTCTTGCCCCCCACACCCACCACCACCACCATCTAGAGGAGGATGGGAGATTTGGAGACCTCATTCCAAACCCAAAGAGGCTCCTCTCCTTATAAAAGTAGTGTTAGTCAGCCTGGCCAGCGTGGCTCGGTGGTTGAGCATGGACATAGGTCACGGTTCTATTCCCAGTCAGGGCACATGCCTGGGTTGCAGGCTCAATCCCCAGTAGGGGGCCCGCAGGAGTCAGCTGATTATGATTCTCTCTCATCCTTGATGTTTGTCTCTCCCTCTCCCTGCCTCTCTGAAATCAATAAAAATGTATTTTTCTAAAAGTAGCATGAATCACAGCTAATACGCTGTGTGTTTTATAATGATAATGTGATCATAACAACATCGCCCTTAGTGCATCTCATTTAATCTTCTCAACAATCCTGTGAAGTAGGTGTTCGTGTCCCCAGCCCACCGGAAGCAGCTGCAGAGATAAGGTGAGGAGCATGAGCCTGGCCCCAGGAAGTTGCTCTGATCTTACCCTGGAGACAACGGAGGGGCGCCCTCCTCCCCTACTAGGATCCAGGAGAAGGTGAGAACCAAGTCGTTGGGAGGGAAATTCAGCCAGAAGTAGGTGAGGAGACCCGACCCCCGCGTCCTCCTGTCCTGGTCCTGCTGCCTCCACCTCCCGGGAGCAGCCAGGTGCGGCCCCGGGTCCCGGGAAGCGCCGGGGGAGGGGTGGCGCCTCTGTTCCCAGGGCGCTGGCTCGCCCAGAGGGGACAGGAAGCCAGGACACCGGGGATTGTCTCTCGCCGCCGCAGCCCTGCCCCAGCCCGGGAGGAAGTTCTGCCTGGTGCGCTCGGCTGGTGCCTCCCTCGCTATATTGTTGAACAGGAAACCCGGCAGCGCGGGAGCTGGGCGGTGGAGGAGAGCGAGCGCCGGACGCCGAGCCCACGCGCTCCCTGCCGGGACAAGCGGAGGCCAGGCTAGCGAGTGGACACCCCGAGGTGCTAAGGCCGGGCCAGACTGGGCGGGGGTGCTGAGCCGCGGGTGGGGGGTGGGGGGTCGGGGGCCGCAGGTGCGGGTCCTCGCCCGGGAGCGCCGCGCGCCGGCTCCTCTTCCTATCGCGTAGGGACTGGAGCTCAGGGGCCCGGGAGGATGCCGCGCGGGACGGTCCCCTCCCTGCGGAGGACGGGGGGTGGGGGGTGGGGGAGAAGGGCGCCCTCCGTCCGGGGATAGGTTCAGGGCCCCAGCGCCGACCGGGGCGTTGGCGCCGCTGTGATTCGCGTCGCAGGGCACCTCCTGGCGACCGGTCCGTCCTCTCGCTCCAGGGATCCTCCCCGCTCCCCGCTCCCCGCATTCCTCCCTTCCTCTTCGCTCCCCCAAGGGCAAGGAGCCGAGGCCCGGGTGCCATCCTCACCCATCCCAGGACCCGCGCTCCCGTGGGCGGCCCTGAGCGAACCCGCTCCGAGTGTTCCCGGCCCCGCTGAGCCGCCGGGAAAGGGTCGGGAAGGGCGGGGCCCGAGCGCGCAGTGCCCGCGATCCGGCTGCAAAGGCTCGTAGTTGTGATTCGAGTGCAAGTGGCCGGGCTCGGGTTGAGAGTGCCCCGGGCAAACAACAAGCCAGGGTCCGGCAGTCCCGGGACGCAGAGGCTCGTGGTCAGCAGATCCCGGGCATGGGGGGGGGGGGGGGGGGCGGGGCGGGACTCTACCTTCCAGAGGCTCTGCTTGCGACCCGCCAGCGCCCCGTCACTCGGAGCGGGGTTCCCAACAGGGACGCCCACAGCCCCCACCCCCACCCCCACCCCCTGTCCCTACCTCATGGTTTCTCCTGCCCCGGGACCAGCTTCCAATGTCTTCGCCGGCCCAGTCAGGCTCCCCCTCGCCCCCTCCCAGACAAAGCTGCGTTGGGGGTTGGGGACAGCCCGCCAGAGCGCCCCTCTCCCTTTCTGTCCCCCTTGCCAGCTCCTGCTTCCAGAAATCTCTCCAGCCTAGCCCTTGAGTCCCGGCCCGACGAGATGGCAGGCGCCTAACCTGCACCCATCGCAGGCGCAGCCCATCCAGCCCATGGGCTCCCGAGGACCCGCCCTGCCAACGTGAGTGCGCCGCGAAGGCCGGGGAAGGTGGGGAGAGGGGCGTCCGCCGGGGGCTGTTGGCTTAGCTCCCGGCAGCGCGCGGATCCCGCCTCCCGGGCCCAGAGTACTGAGTGACTCAGTTTCCCCATCGAGGAAAGCTTGACAAGGTCCAGAAGGAGCGTTACGCGCCCCTCCCTCCGCGGGACCCGGTCCCCGGTCCCTCCGCCTCCGCGAGCAGCCGAGCTCCCACGGCGGGTCCCCGGCCACCTTTTAGGGCAGGAGGTGTGGTCAGTGTAAAGGCTGGGAGGAAGCAGCCACCTCCGAAGGAGGCCACCGACTCAGGCTGTGATGGAGGGACGCAGGCAGACGCGGGGTTAGGCTCCGAAGCCAGGCCGAGCCGGCACGGAGAGGCTGGGCTGTGCGCTCGCTCCGGGACACCCGGAGACAAGGCGCATTCTCTCCGGGCCACTGTCAGGCGGGACGTAGAGATCCCGGGGCAGGTAGAGCGGCGCCAGGGCCCACCCCTTCTCGGAGCGGGAGGGGGAGCCGGAGAGCAGAGGCGGCGAGGGCCGGTTTGGGCGGGCCAGGCTCCGGGCTCACGTCTGCGGCAAAGCCGCTGGGGAAGAAAAGAAAAACCGAGAGAACCGGTTTCCCGGCCTCGGGAGTCCGGCCCCTCGTGCCAGGGCTCCTGAACTAAGTGAAGCAGGGACACCCCGTGGTTGCGCGGCCCGGGGCCAGGAAGGGGCGCCGTGGACTCGCGTTCTTTCAGCGCTGGAGGCGGCCCGGTGGGGCGGGATGTAGGGAATGGGTTGTTCTTCCCACTTCACGGAAGGGGAAACTGAGGCCCACTCAACTGTTAGGCAAATTGTGGTGTCGACTTGATCTCGGGCAACCACCCATGTCAGCAATTTTCAACCCGTGTGCTGTAGCACACTGAGGTGCCAGAAGAATTTTTTTAAACATGCAACATCTGACTACTGGTCAAAGGCACCCACCTCTTCTCCCTTGGATTGTCAAATTAAAAAATGACAACATCCAACAATAGCCGTCCGTTGTGAATAAATCAAAATTACACTTTTTTCCAGATTTTGGTGCGCCACAGAATTTTAGTTATTAGTTTATTGTGCGCCATGAGATGCAAATCGCTCCCCCCTCTGTGTGTGTGTGTGTGTTGTTTGTTTGTTTGTTTTGCCCCATCTCTTTGAACCAAGGCTTTCCTGGCTGTAAAGCAAGGCTTTCCTGGCTGTAAAGTTGAACCAGTATTACCCACAATCCTCCACCAAGGGATTGGATGAAAGGGTTGCCGTAATCCCATCCCTGGGTGTAGGAATGAGAATTTAAGAGATTATGTTATACAAGTCTCCCATTTTAGAGATAGGAAAACTGAGGCCAGAACGCACACGAGGAGCGTAGCACTAGTGCGGTTGCCTCCCGTGTCCGCGGCTCTGACCTCCGTGCCCCCCTCCTTGCTGTCCACAGCGAAAAGCCGCGGCTACGATGGCCGCGGTGGTCGAGAGGATGTGTATGTGCTGTGGAGCACCCTTTCAGTACACGGCAGGACGGCTGC